>NW_027272022.1:312500-557500 GCF_040938485.1 Diadema antillarum | reverse complement strand
AAACAAATTCACTCTCTTTTGTACAAGAGTTGAATAGCTCCTTCTGACATAGTGTTCATCACAATGTGAAAAGAAATTAATCGAATGATTAAACAAATAAATAAATGAAAATAAGTAAATAAGTAAATAAATAAAAAGATACATGACCAAATAAATACAATAAAAGAGAAAATGAATACAAAAATCTAAATTCTTAAATGAAAGAAAAATTTAAAATTTTGAAATGAAATCAATTTTTACTTGAAAAATGAATAAAATAGTTGAAAAACAAACAAAATTAATAAATGCAAAATTAAATGAAAAAATGAAATAAAATGAGATATGAATACATCATAATTATATAATTATGTTTTTCAGCCATTTGGGGCTCCTCATCACTTTTACTACATGTATCATAAGTAGGGTCCTATATGCAGTCTTTTCTCGCTGATTTGTAGAATCCTTAGTACTGTATCAATAGTCGCTTGTTGTGAACGAACCATTTGCGTTCGCTCACACAATCTCAACTGCCTCCATTTCCCTCAGTATACACGAAACAGAGTGGAAGAAAGCAAAAATAAAATGGCAAAACTGTACCCGTCCTGTAAAGTCCAACAAATATGTTGACTTAGGCCTATATGGGACGTTTAGGGGAGATGTCAACGTCAGACTTGTAAATAAGGAGCTTTAGATTTCCGGCGCGGACGTCTGAGACGACGAGTGCGTTGGACATTCTCCTCTCTCCCTGCTTTAGATATAACGCGGAGAGGCAACCTGAATAAAATAAAATGGCGCCCCCATATGATCGGTGCATCAAACAGCTCTCAGCGTCGTGAATGTATTGAGCGGACGTAAATATAGCCCAGAACGCGTAGGGGAGACTCAGACGACGCAAGATATAAATAGATCGAGTTTGATAAGCTATTTTGCGCATGTTCAGAATAGGGTGGTTTTTTTTTCCCCTCTGAACGTACCCGTCACGAAAATCTAAAGCTCCCTATTGAGATTTGATGGGCACGCTGAATTCATTTAGTTGATATGCTACAATATCTCCATCACGCTTGAAGGCTGTGACATTTTTTTTTTCCTACGTAAATTTTTCGTTCGACTTTTAGACGCGTTTTCCCACTTGTGATTAGGGAGCTTTAGATTTGCAGCGCGGACGCTTGAGACGACGCTTGAGTTGGACGTTCTCCTCTTCCCTGCGTCGTGCTGAAAAGTAGCTTTAGATTACGCTGGGACGCAACGTATGAAAAATTAAATGGCGCACCCATATGATCGGTGCATGAAGTAGCTCCCTACGTCGCAAATTGTGCGGACGTAAAAATAGCTCAGAACGCGAAGTGAAAAACTCAGACGATGCAAGTTATAATTAGATCGACTTGACGCGCGCTTCTGCGCATGCTCAGAACATGTTTTTTTTTTTTTTTTTTTTCCCCTGGACGTCCCCGTCGCGAAAATCAAGCTCCCTATTGTCAAATCATACGATTTGCAATTGAAAAGCTAGCCTGAGTGACTTACACCCTTAAAAAACGCGAGATCACGAACAGAGGTTTGGGGGTCCCTACCAGTCCTAAACGTCTTGGAGGGGTCAAACATGTTGTTGGCATGCTTCTGTTATTTGCAACTTTTCACAAATATTTGCAAACACAAACATTTTAAGCTCGCAACTGGGAATTTTATAATGGGAAATAGTGGATCATTCTGAAAAAGTGAAGAAACCGAGCATAGTAGGGTCTGGGAGGGGCATCACCGTACGTAGAAACATTTCCTCGGTAGGGGGAAGGAATAACATGTTCAAACCTTTGGGAAAACGCGCAAGCGAGGGAGCGGAGTGACCGAGTAGTACTGACGTTTGACAGAGCAGGGGTAAGTTTGGTAGTGGGTGGCCCCCATTTGCTAAGAGGGAGCTTTTTACCTTGTAAAGAATTGATTCAACAACCAGATATACACTCTACACTGCTGCAGGTGGCATATTTGTTACATTTTCAAAGAAAGATAAAACGACACGTTTGTTATTCATTCAAACTGCAGAGAAAAACACACAAAAACCAACAAAATTTATTAGATGTTTCTGTTTCGTGATTTTCCCTTCTTCTGTTTAAATTCTTTGAAAAATTATAATGTCTAAGCGCTGCAACTAAAAAAGGGGGGATCCCCCTCTGACATGATGGTCATGGAAATCCTACAGCTATGTCGTGTAACGGAGGGCACATACACACAAATATCAAGAATGAGGTAGTATAAATTTTGAGAAAATAAGGGGTAAATTTATAATGTTCTTGACAGGTCAATTTCCCTTTTTTTTTCTTTTTTTTTCAGCGCATCTTTCAAAACAGTGGTTGTATAGTGCAAAAAAAAAATCCAGTTTATAAACCAAGAAAGACAGAAAAGAAAAATGCCTATTACCAGATATATTAGTTTTGGAAATCTATTAATATAGGTAATGGCACAGGCATTTAGGAATAGAGGGCCAAAGTCATGTGAACAGGGTAATTTTGAAGTAAATCTGCAAATCAGCACAACCAGCAAAAAGTACATTTTAAAAGCATCTTGCATGTATACTGCGAAATATGGAAAAAGAAAAACCGAAAAAACAAGAAAAAAAATCCTAAGTGACAGCTTATATCTCATCCTTCCTCAGACAGAATAATTTCATGACTTAACAATAACGCAAGGCCATGTCACATTCATTTATTATGTCATGAACCAGAACTAAGGAAGTAAATAAAATACTTAAGAAGACATATTATGCTCGTGCAAATGAACGGCAATGCATTGATGTGTACTGTAATAACACTGTAAATAAATGACGCGATCTTACACTAAGTCTTGACTATTTACCATGGCGTTACGCAGTGTTCCCATTATTCTGGACGATATCTTGTTTTTCATTTGCATTCGTCGGGGCTGTTCAAACTTAGATGTAAAAAAAATTCCTACAAAATGCATGTTTAATGTTGATAACAGCAGACTCAAACTTAATGAATTTTACCTCTTTACGCATCTGCCATTTTTCATTTGACCGCTTATGAAATACCACTATTTCATTTTTTACAATGAGGATGTACTGTCTCAACTCTTGTACAGTCATGCATTTTAGAGATACACATTTCATCATCTTTGTTTCAGCTAACAAATCTTTCCTTTTTCTGGAGTATAAATGAATTTATACGAGAACTGATAATACGAACGAGAAATTAGTTTTTGTGAGATATTCAGGATTTGATTTAGCCTGTTGGTGTAACCATGTGTTAAGCATTACCGTCATTTTCAATTGGCAGTTGAATAACACCTTATCCTCGACATAATATGTATATTATTTAGATATCTATCTATACAATGCCATTAATGTCGAACAACGTACGTACAGTGTATCTTTTACGTCTTTTAGATAGAAATGGACATAAGAAAAAAAATACATGTATGAACAAGCTCTTAAAATAGATATACCCTCATTTTCTTATGCTACGTTTCCACTATCGTGCGATCCGTTACGAACGCCACGATTGACGATTCGTAGCTGATAGTGTATATCACACTAGTTGTGCAACAATTGAATCGAGGTTTTAATCATGGAATGATCGCAGTGATTAGATTTTGATGTCACTCGTGGCAATTGCTTTGATCGTAGAAAAGTTTTGAGTCGTCCAAAACTTTTCCTACGATCAACGTCATTGCCATTCACGACTGACCTCAAGATCTAATAGATCACAATGATTACTCCATAATGAAGATCACGATTTCAATCATGGCGAAGATTGTGATAGACGTAAACGAAAATTCCACGATCAGTTACTGATGGCCAATCGTGGCGTGCGTAGCTGATCGCATGGCAGTGGGAACCCAGAATTAATCCAAATAGGCCTAGGCACGCATCCCTCAAGTATCACACACACACACATACGTACACACACATATGCGCATAGGCAATCAACCAAATCATTGTGTGTAGTTGAATAATATAAGCTGAATATATTCTCAGTGATATAGTCTGCGGTTAGACTCGTAAAACAGAGAGGCAGGCAGACAAAGACATTATTCCACGTGTATAACGCAGCCAGACGTTCACCATCAGATCTTACGGAGATTGTTAGTCTTTCGCTATGGATAAAGAAAGTATCTCTTTCCAGCCAATCCAGGGAGTACATAACGTGTGAACAGATTCCAAATGACTTTATTCCATAAGATCTGACAGAAGCACGATAGGTGTGGATCGCCGTCTGTTCGGGCCAGTAGGCAGCGTGACCATGGTTGGTAGGGTATGCTCGGGGGCCGTACCGAGTGACGAGTCGGCGTTATTGGCAAGCGACGTCGATGTCGATGTTGAGTTCACGGGTACCACAGTTACTGGGTCGAGCTGAATGCCGGTGGGTACGTTAGTCGTAGAAAAACAAGATGCACGTTTGGGTACGTTCGTGTAAGATGTGTAGCCGTCCGAACTGTCGCTGCGACCTGCATGCGGAATATCAATAGCCGAACGACTGACATCGTTTGATATACATGGGATCCACTGCCTAGCTTTCTCGAAATATTTAGAGCAATAGGTTCTATAAGTTTTCTTTAAAAGTTTCCCCGTTAAACAAAAACAACCCACACACATTTAAAAAAAAATCTTCAAAATTTCTTCAATGCAATTAGGGCTATGTGACAAAGAGAACTATCGGATTTTTTGCATTATCCAGCACAGGCCTATGTTATCGTATACATCAAATGATGGTGATGTTATATTATTCTGATTATATTACGTTGAATTTTAGTGTTTCAAAAACTGAGATCGCTTACCAGAAGGCCTTAGATCAATACACACAACTTAACTTTGCCTTTAAAGAGAGTAGATCCTGTCAGTTTGTAAACCAAAGTGATTAAATTTGAAACCTTCGATCGATATTATCCTGATACCAGTTGAATTGATGTGCCTTACTCTTGCACAACTTATGTGCATTTCAGACGGTATTATGTCGTTGCAACGATTACAGGAAGTGAACTCGTTAAGCAATTTGGGAGAGGATTGGTCGGACCAATAAATACATTAAAAAAAAAAAAACGTTGCTGGCTGGAACATGGGAGGTTTACAGGTGCGAGGACTATGTCGAAATGTGCGCTCAAAAGTGAGTAGTCGACATTTCTTGCTTAGGTTTTGATGTGAAAGTGAAGTTGTACTTTGCGGCGTTTTCACGTGTTCCAGTGAGAACCTAATCCACCTGATCAGCAGATTGTGACGGCATTATAAGGCAAACAAATAAAATATACAAAAAATCATGCTCTTAAATCGTTAATGTCCAACAGATGGACCAGGTAAAGGGGATTTGAGTCGGGCTTTTTGAGGGCGGGCTGCCGCCTTGTTTGTGTGGGTGTCTGTGAAACACAAATTACACGATGTGATTTAATGCGCAGTTATATATAGGAAAGATACGTAAGTTTGGAGCGGCGTGAGTGAAGTGATGCGTGTCGAATTTGTAAATACCAGGTTGAGAAGGATAACGGAAATTTTCTACCAATGACGGATCATTATACAATTTCTTCATCACTTTTTCCTACCAAATTCATTTCCAATTGGATAAACCTTGAACAACATAACTTACGCACTCTAAGGTGTATGCGCTGAACCAGAAAAGAAAGCTTAAAAGCCTGGTTGAATCCTTAATCCTTCATTCAAATTATGTAAATTGATGGCATTCCGTCTAACCACATTACTTACACAGTATGCAAACCCCCATTGTTAGGACATTGGTTTACAACGGGAAGAACTTAAGTGTAATCAGATTATTGGGCTTTAAAACCTGGAAATATTTATCCCTGATTGCGAAACTAAAGTGATTTCAACAACTTCACTGCTGGTACTGTACCCATTCCCACGACCAAAATCGCACTCTAAATTGATAGTTCGAGTTGAACGTATCGACGACCCATTTACAGAGTCCTAAAACATGTTCCAACAAATGAATGGTCATTATTGATCAGGACAGAGCTTGTTACAATGGTCCCTTCATTTAATCTTTCATTGGTTTGACTATCATGTGTGATCTCATTGTGATAGTTTGTCAATGAAAAACCAAAGCTATTTTGAAGGAAAGGAAAAGGACCAATGCCGGCAAAATACAGGTGAAAATCGGAATAAACAGGTGACAATGGAAATCCTTCTAACTAATAACAGCCAATAAATGGTTACTTCATTAGTCTCATTTGCAATTTTCTAGCAATTTTCCTGCTCAACATTGGGGGGACAGGAGTAAAGATTAATTTAGCTGCGGGGACTTAAGACGGCTCTTTGACTTTAAGGTAAATTCACCGGAACAATGTTTTACAACATTGCTCTGCTGACCACTAACCAAAAAAAAAAAATAAATAAAAAAAATAAAAAAATAAATAAATAAATAAAAATGATAAGATGATATACGGGCTTCATCTTTCTGATGGGTTAACAAATAACGTTCCTGGTTTGGAACACTATGATGTCTTCTGACCTCAGACTGCAATACATTCGAAGGTACAGACGAAGGCACATGTTCCTCATTGATATGATAAGTTATAAAATGAGGCGAATATTCTTTAGTATTTTTCCAATCATTATTGTGTCTAAATGTACTGACATGTTTCATGCATCAATAATTGTCAGAAGTATGTAGATAAAACTATTTGGTTTCTCTGTCAATGCCGTATTGCGGCTATTATCGTTATTATTATTATTACTATTATTATTATTGTTGTTATTATTATTATTATTTAATTCAGAACGTCATTTTCTTCAGCATTTTTTTCTAAGTTACAAGAATACTTCTGATTTATTCTAAGTTATTCTCAATGTGTTCCCCCTTCCAGAAAAAAAAATTATATGAAACGATAACCGTACATCCATTTTTCTTACGCCTACATTGTGTACAACACCGAAAGAACCACTTTCTAAGAGAAATACGGTGTAATAACAATAATTCCCACTGTTCTTTCAACATTCACACGAAATGTTAACATTCTCACACAGGCTGCTGCACAATAAAATCATCAAAATAAAGTGATTTGTTGTCATAAAATGTGTAGCTATAACGTGATTTTTATGGTTGATGCTTACCGTCATGAAATGTTGCAAGCAACTGAAGAGCAATGAGGTACTTACATACAAAAATGTAAATAAATACGTTTCTTCATAGGATATAAACTTAACGCATGCGTTCATCATCAGGGGTTTCCATGGCAACCAAACTGCTCAATGTCGCCAATTTAAGTAACCAGACCTAGCAACAGTCATTGTGTGTGAAACGATCCCAAGTGTGTGTCCATTGGAACCCATTTAGACGAAATTCATGCATGGTTTCAAATGGTAATGATAACAATGATGATATTGATAGTAACGATGACAACAATGAGTGATAAAAAAGAATATCAGTGTGTGGAACCGCCAACCTCCCTCTAGGAACATGAATTAGGCAAGATGACTTTATTCTTTAGTTCTGCTTCAAAAATTGCATTTTAGATGCAATCTTCTTCGTGAATAAACGCATACAGTCATTATTTTCGACAACACAAATTAATACATTTACAATTACTAGTAACGTTAACACAAACACACACCGAAAAAATACCACAGCAATCAACGAAGCGTGCAACACTGCATAACATGATACATCAATCAAAGAGATTCTCTATGGAATAAAAAGAAAGAAATAGAATGCAAACAAAAGTAAATGCACATCAAGAATTGTGGTGAGTGATAAAACACAAGTTGCGTCAGAAAGTCATAATTGGTCTCTGATTGTATGCATGGACTTAAAAAAAGTAAAGAAATATAGGAAATAAATCAAGCCCGGATTTCGAGGTAGTGTTCCAAGGAGAGAGGAAAAGGGAGAAAAAGAAAATGAAAGGCCGGGGTCTAATCAGAAGAGTGCATCAGCCACGCCAGGGGTATATTTCAAGAAAAGAAAAATAGGATGAAGAGGAAAAAGAGATGATGAGAACTCTCTGAGATTGGCTTTATCTACCTCACGGTGTTCGTATACCGGTCTGACGTATTCAGAAGGCACTACTGGCTGTTCCGTTTCTAGAATATGGTAATGCATTTTCCATCAAATGACCTGTATAGAGGGTGGGCGGTTATTGAAGCGAAATGGTCACCTCGACAAATAAAAAGTTACGATACAATAAAAAGAAAAAAAAACCGAAAGAGACAGTTAATAATAATGACAACAAAAATCCGTAACCGTATATATCAAGAGCTGATTCTGATATTATGTTTATGGGCGATTCTTATTATACATGTATAGTGTATTTTTGCAATTTCAAGACTGCTATGCGTCGATGACTTCAACAAAACTAGCCAAAGTTCAGTGGTCTAAGTTTCAGCTAGGCTCAATGTTACGCAGTCTCAGGTTGGCTGCTGTTTACATGTAGTGGCCTTTACTTTCACACATATTCAACTATGTGATTTTTAAAGTTTTCTATCGTAAAATGAAACACACCACTCTTCTGCACTCTCTTTAGCCTCAAGTCTAAGCTTTCTGGATTATCATAATTCCCCAGTGATATTAGGCCTATATAACAGCTGCACAAAAAGCGTCAGTTTTAAAGTTTTGTCAAACTAGCAAATTGTGATATATAGCATTGTTTAGTCAAAATATTATAGTAAAAGACGTTATAATCATAATCACATTGTATAGTGAAATCATTTGGTGGTTTCCTACGGAAAGCCATAAATCAATGTTCTCCCACGATAACTCATTTTCTTTTTGAGTAAATGAATGGCAAAATGATACCACATAATAAGATATTTTAGCACAAACAATAGAATAAGTTTTCGTTTTCTAAGCAACACTATAACACATTTAGGTTTTTATACTTTGTGACACACATGTGGATAGCAAAGGGAAATAGAGCATATCAAAACTGGGTACCCTAATTTCTGTACATACTTGACACATGAGGCGTTGAGTGTGCCGTTTGAGTTGTCGGCAATACTCCGAAATTGTTTGACCATAAACTTCCAAAAACTTTCTCACAAAGCTTCTCCCGAAACTTCCCACTCTAACTAGGGAAATTACCCGAACCCCCGTAGATCTTCTCAAAGTTTGTATATTGTGCAGTCGATACGCTCGCAACTGAAACTTCACGAAGTTTGTGACGTGACAGGTCCACCACCTTTTTTTCGGGGCGGTGCCTCAGAAGCGAGCGCTCAATGGGGATGTACTACGTGTGTGTCACAATATCAGTGAGCTTTCGAAAGCACGACGCGGCTGGTAGTTGAGCGTGCCGTGTGCAAAATTTGCTTCTGCGCGTGATCAAATCCGAGAAACGTATCGTCTTGTGGAAAACGAGAACGGTACTCGGCCAAAATAGCGTTCGGTTCCTGGGCCGATGCTGGGCAGGATTGAGCCACCCAGCCAGTCAGCCAATCGGCGATCTTGTCGCCATGCCTCCGTCCATACAGGAAAGCAAAACTGCTTAGGTACAGGGACTGTCACAGCTGATTGCTTCCGCGTACTCTCGGCCTTCCTGTCTTGTCGCGAAAGTCGGACGGCACGCACTTTCTTCAAAATTGCGCATGCGCACCAGTGACCCAAACTTCGAGAACTGAAACTCCGTGCAAACTTCACGGGAGATTTCTCGAAGTTAAACTTTGGAAATTTATGTTCTGCGTTTTGTGACAGTGGCTACTGATGTACATCAGTCTTTGTGAAAGGTTATGAAGATAAACTTACAGGAAAGGACATAACAAAGATATGACTTCCCCTGTCTCAGTCTGGGCTTTCGATATCATTGGGAGTTTACGGTTTAGTATGCGTGGCTTTCATAGCAAGGTGCAGAAAAGTGAAAGAAAAATGATACGTAATGCTTATTAGATCAAAAGGTTAAAGGCTTTTGTACATTATGAAGGGCCAGTATACACCAACAGATCTTAACATGCATTAGCATACACGAAACCAGGGACGTATGGATCTCTGGTATAAATCCTTGATTTTAAAGCGACATTGGACATGACTGTCTTTTTGTCAATGCAAGCGGGCATTGATACGTTTGTACGCACTATGGACATTAAAAAGATTAAACCCGTTTAGACATCGAACATGCATTGTAAGAACGCCTTCACCATTTCCAAAAAGGATGGAATATCAACACGAAATAACCAAAAACAAGAAAAAACACTGGACGAATAGGCCATCACGCGCTATTGGGGTATTTCGCGCTCAAACCAACATTCCCATTTCTGTCCGCTCTTCAAAATTGAGTCGTACATTACGCAGACTCCTCATTATGCAGACTCCATCGTTGACTCTTAGTGCATTCTCAAAGAGGTTATCGTGTTGTCATTAGTGTGAGGTTACACTGTTTGTTTGCAAATTACCAGTATTACCAAAAAAAAGTTATGAACGAATTTTGATTTTTCAGAAGACTTTCGTGGTTAAAACAGGGAACTCGGGTGACCCTAATTCCACAATAGGCTACTTTTCTTCTCTTTACGTTCACAGTTCTGTGGCGATTTAATGACCATATGGATTTAGCCTTTTGCAAAGGCAGCTCGCAATGTACTCGCACACAGAGAGCGGTGGATTCGCACACAGCGATCTAGTGCGAGCGGTATGGGGCGCCAAGTGTCGCATGGCCTATTTTGCGACGAAATCAGTCATTTCGTAACGAAATGTTGTCATTTCGTCGATGAAATGTTCATTTCGTAACGAAATGAACTACGAAATGACAACATTCCGTCGACGAAATGACTGATTTCCTCACGAAATAGGTCATGCGACACTTGGCGCCCCATACAGCTCGCACCAGCTCGCAGGTTCAGGTCGCAAGGTGGGCATTGGGTTTTACACTCGCTGTGACTGCACGTCCACAAATTATTGCGAGCTGCCTTAGCAAAAGACTAGTGTGGATTTCACTCTCCGAGCAACTGCCGAGAGCCTTACTCGTGCATCGTTGTGAAATCCTTTGCGCTGCATCCCTGCCCTGTCCCAGGATGCAGATAGGTGGATTTCCCCGCCAAATATCTTGGATGCTTAAATCGTGTAGTTGGTATATTCTCTCATTGTTGTCCAAGAAAGAAAATACATATAATGTGGAAACTCACATGCCGTCACTTTGACTGTCAATGAACGAATTGGTTAGTTTAGTCATGCAGACATGAAACACATTGTTAGTAGTCATGGTGGTGAAAAAAAAAATGCCACGCATACAATTAAAGAGAGGGCCAGACGACGGATCAATGACCAGCCTGACAAATCGGAACTTAAGCCCAATGCCCAGTGTGCGACCTGAGCCTGCGAGCTAGTGCGAGCTGTATGGGACGCCAAGTGTGTCGCATGGCTTATTTCGTGACGAAATCAGTCATTTCGTATTACGAAATGTCATTTCGTTACGAAATGAACTACGAAATGACAACATTCCGTCGACGAAATGGCTGATTTCGTAACGAAATAGGTCATGCGACACTTGGTGTCCCATACAGCTCGAACCAGCTCGCAGGCTCAGGTTGCACAGTGGGCATTGGGCTTTACACTAGTAATTTAAGATTCCAAGCGCTTTGTCGAAACCTACCAACATCAACATGTACGAAACCAGTTTCTGCAAAGATTGCACCAGGCTTCACACTATGCCATGGACACTAGATAAAGGAAATGATCAAATTCGGCTCTGATCGTATAAACTTCGGGTTATTCGTGAAGGCATCCAAAGGCCATCGTATGACCGCCGGTGGAGTTTATTAGGCTTTTGCAGCAACTTCGTGAGTGGCGGAAAAATCTTTAGCCGGTCAAAAAGTAACCCGAAAATCCTGCCAAGCTAGATTCATTTTGTAATGAAAAATCGCATCTTCATGTAGCTTTCTGGTGTGGTTGGGCAGTCATCGGTTGACCTTCTGTAGACATTGTATTTGCTTCGGCTGCTGATTGGCTTTTAACCAAGTTCGGGGGCTAACTTCGCACAAAATTGAAAATTGAATATTCAAATGGATTTCTTGTGTAAATTTCGGGACAACCCTTTCCATGCAAATATGTCATTCTGTATTATTGGCACATGCAATGTCCCATTCTCATTCATTCCAAAGATTGCTGTTTTGTGTGAGCATGATCAACTTATACAGAAATGGATCTTAGATAATACGTCTTGGAAATACCACCTAGAATACGTATTTAGGGAAACAAATTGTGTATTGGTTTTTTTGTGTGTAAAGACTAATGAATAGAAGAGTTGAAATACAATAAGTTTCAAACAAAGGACCAAAATAATCATCAAACTTTAATGAATGGATGATAAACGTTACCTTTCAGTTGCATTCGTTGCATTTCCCCAACAATTTGATGTACTTTTTAATGTATATAATTATTTTTAAAAAAAAACCAAAGGATGCATCCCATCCCACTAGCTACGCACTGAAACGACAGTGTGTTAGAACAATGCAATCCGAACTTTATAAGATGTGCTTACAATACTGGTGCAAAGAATTGGGTGCGATTAATGAACAGAGTCCAACAATTGCAACAACAAACCTCTTGCCTCCAATATCTCGGTTTTACTGCCGACGTAACAGCCAGACGTACGGAATTTACCTCGCTTCAGCTGTCGCATGAACCACATGGCGAACGGTGTGGTGCTGATAGTATACAGAATTGGATTGAGGGCGCTGTTGATTGGGAGTACAAACACGACTATCCAACCATAGAGAGTTTCTGTAATCAGGTGTGAGAAAAAAAAAAACAATGGAAGAACAAAAGTAATAGCATTATCAACTACACAGAATCGCTGAGACTCACATTTCTTTGTGGCTCTAACTGAATGCTGAATGTTGTGGCATGTCGTGAAGATGATTTGGTATTATTATTGTCTTTGCGTGGTACAAGTAATCAGCTATGATCACTTTCCGAAATATACACATAGTTCATCATTATTCATGGCTGATTTTGCACATGAAAGGTAAGCAACTCATTGTGACAGGGAAACAAGATAATTCATACCCAGAGTCTATGTTCCCAATAATATTTAACAGTTTTGTGTTGATTTATGTAATCATTTCATTTGACATTTGTGTATAATAATGGCTAATTCAACTTCGGTTTTGCGGTTTTTTCTTTTTGAACATGTTTGAGTTCATATTATAATCCATGCTTTATTTCATTTTGTTTTTATTTGTATTACGATATAATTGCGATTGATGAATGCACAGGTGGTGTTTTGGCCTCTGTAACCTATCCAAATGAAGTAGTGCCTGATCAAGCATTGGGCACACCGTGCTTTGTGATGTTTGCTATTTAGAAAAAAAAAAAAAACCCGACGGCTGTTACATGAAATATTATATACATTGAATTTTCAGTTCTGTTTACAGCCTATAGTGAGATTATGATAAACCATTTTATATAATTATGTTTCAAGTGACTAATACTATATGAAGGCCTATTTCCATTTGTATATTTATTTGTATTTCAAATGTATAATTCTTTTGTGTAATAATGTATTATTTGACATTGTTTGTAACTATTTTACATTGATATAACTGATCATGGGTGCATGCACTTGTCGGGGAGGAAGGCCTCGAGCCACGGTGATTAAGTTTGCCTTTTCCTCCCTTCGCAACCAGCGGTATGAACTTAAAATCACCACATTCTTTAGAATCATGTAGGCCTAATATGATTTTGCCGTTTGTATTTCACTTTGAAATGTTAACTTAATGAATAAATAGACAAATAATGACAATAATAATAATAATAATAATAATAATAATAAATAATAAGAGAAGAAGAAGAAGAAACATATAAACACACAAACACGCACATCTATAATATACACACAAATACACCTGAAAGCTTTAATTCCAAAGAAGACTGCGCTGCTTCGAATTTAGGGCGGGTTCACTTGAAAAATAACATCGTAAGGTTATAGACCTTAGCTGGGGTGGTGTAATGCAACAGTGAATTAACTAGATTAGCTGCGGACGACTTGCGGGTCGGAAGAAGGAAAGCTTTCTAAGAATTAATTCGCCTTATTCAAAATCTCGATGGCAAAGTCTTAAATACTGATAGGCAAATTTCATTTCATTTCTATGGATTAATGGTTTTACATTGCAACTGGAGACGAGTGAAATGTGTGTTTTCTGCGGTGAGCCGCATTAATTAATCACAATTAGACGAGGCCAAATAGCAGCGTACTCGGTCAATGTACGAAGTAGCCCACTAGTTTCTGTGTGTTTGCTAAGCCTTTCATGTGTAATGGATGCATCAACATGCAATCAATCACCCTGAAGAAATGCAAAACAAAACAAAACGGAACAACGAACAAACAAATGCAACAAAGCAAACATCGAGAAACCCATTATAGTCTTAACTCTCCTAAGAAATGCATAATTGTATAAATACATGTTTGTATATTGATATATATATATATATATGTATATTTAGATATACATAATATATATATTCATATGTATTTATATATTCATGTATGTGTTTATGCGTTTGTGTGTGTGTGTGTGTGTGTGTGTATGTGTGTGGCACTGCGGCAAACCGCAGAGAAATCAATTTTAGACATCGTTTCACTCGTTAGATTTGAAAGTTTACAAAAAGTCATTCTTATGCGTTCTCCTTCCACATCATTACTGTTATCATTATCTTTATTTTTCATTCTAAGATAGAAAAACCTAGCCAGATAAGCTGAAACTCAAACTGCGGTGTAAAGATTGCAGCATAGGATGCAAAAAGAGCGTAGGGGTAGGTCCCTTTTACTGCTGCATTACCATAGCTATTATGGCTTGGGGATTAACTCCTTTAATGATGCCGATTCCCAGGGAGCAGATTTGTATGAATATCAGTTTGCATAAGAACGTCCACTGTCACAGTCATAAAACATAACTGACGATCAAAGCGAGACATTGTCATAACACATGTTTCATGATCAAAGAACGATTTCCGATCCCCCCCCCCCCAAAAAAAAAAATACAATAAAATAAAATTAACATAGGGAAGTCTCATTCCTCTTCCTGATCAATCAAAAGCTCATATTCAAATCATAAACGAGCAGTGGAGTCAACTCGTACATTTTTAGAGTCGAGGAGATATCGCCATTGCAGATAACATACAGATTGCATTTATGTAGTTGCTATGACTCCACGGATAACCTGGACTTTTCACAGCAGCTGTCTGTGAAGGATTCACTCACAAATTATTAAAAACATTTGGAGAAAAGCATGCTACTATTCGTTGCGTTCACATGGGAGACTCTGTCGCATTCAGCTGGCATTGCTTTGAATAAATCTATGTTCAGTGACGTACGTCACCAGCCTTACCGCCTACTCTTGAAAGGTCGCGTGAACGTAACATGGCAAGGCACAGACATTTCAGTACTATACAGTGCGTATCAAAAAAAAAAAAGTTTCAAAAAATGAGGGTTACTTTTTCATAACTATTAGCTATGGAGAGCGCAATGTTGGTTGTGAGGAAAGGAGAATTCTTCCTCTTTCCATTGATACCTAATCATTTTGACAAATGTCATGCATGACTGAGCAAATTGACTTTAAAGACAACAATGTCAAATTGCACTTTTTCCAAGTTTGCGCGTTATTGTGAAGGAACAATGAATGTCTCAGTGCATGGATAAGATCTATGAAAGTGGCCAAATAGGCCATTCTGTACGAATGCAGGTTTGTGTTTAGGGTTTATCCTAGCATAATTATTATGGTTCATAACCTTTAACATGGTCACCTGTCCTATAACTTCGTCACTCCCACAGAGGTGACCCCACACAGTCCTTTTTTGTCTTCATATCAAACACCTAGCTCGCAGCAACAAACCATATTATCTTGAATATGAATATAAAAACATGGATAATGGTTTAGCCTTTATGGGAAGGACCAAGTAATCAACAACGTGACCATGTGGAAGGTTATTAACCATAAAAGGTTAGAAGAAATTCTAAACACAAACCTGCAGTCGTGCAAGCTGGTCTGATGATTTGACCACTTTCACTAACAGGGGGGCGTTTCATCAACGAGTTCGTCGGAGGTTTTCACCGACAAATTTGCCATCAGCCAATCAGACGCAAGGATTTACACTGACAACTGTTAAAAGCTAATGAAATCCTTGCGTCTGATTGGCTGATAGCAAATTTGTCGGTGAAAACTCCGACGAACTCGTTGATGAAATGCCCCCCTGATCTCATCCATGCAGTGAGACATGCATTGCTCCTTCAGAATTACACGCAAACTTGGAAGAAGTGCAATTTGTCATAATTGTCTTTAAAGTTCATGTGCTCACTCATGCATGACATTTGTCATCATAATTAGGTATCAATGGAAAGAAGAAGCGCTCTCCTTTCCTAACAACCAACATTGCACTCTCCATAGATGACAATTATAAGATAGTAGCCCACCAAAGTTGGAATACTTTTTTTTTTGATACGCACTGTATATCGTAAGGTGAGAATACGTATTCCCTTTTGCCCCCAAACTATGTGCATTGCCAATGCAGAGGTAAGCATGGCGAGTATTGACGGGTTACAATAACTAAAAATAACAAGCACCACCGTAGGACTCTATATGCATGAACGGGAAATCAGATGCTATCAACAATAATGGTTGCGGTATTGTGGCGCGGCAAATTAAACTTCATCTATAGAACTGATTAAAATTGAGTATGGACAAACTATTCTCTGTATTGGGAAGTCGCTTTCCTCCTTTACCTACTCTAATCAATTTTCAGGATGCGCCTTTTTTTATTATTCAAACAACGTTGCACACAACGCCATTGAGTGCGTTTTGCTCTCTTCTAAAGTTCCATTATTCACGAAATCACGCCTACAGAGACAAACAGCTGATATTTGATGTGAATGTTGACTTCAGCCACAAGATCGCATAATTTTTGTCCCAGGTAAGTAAGTATACCTGTCTGAGAAAAAAAAAAGTCATAGCCGGTTACTTTCTTGATTCATGATCGTAAACACCCCAGATTTGATATCATTTCAGGTTTACTTCTGAAATTATATCTCCATTATTTTTTCGCCACGTTCAATAGTCTCGATAAAATCCCAACATTTTCGCCGGCGGTATATTTACTGGGATACTCACTCCACCTTTGAAACGTGGAAGCGACTTGACAAGCGCATTCATTAGTTGACATTGCCGTAGTATATACTTTTCTAATTTTCACTCTTAACATCATTTGATTCTCTTGGGTAAACCATAAAGAGATCAAAGCATGACAGGCGATGAAAAGAAGCAAACATTAGCGCAGGCCTATGTCACTAATTATTTGTAACACCGTCAGAATTGAGACAGTCTGCTTCACTCATCCCATCTAAGATGAATCTGAAGAGTAACTTTAGTACATTATATCAACAACATCTGCGCGCTTTGAGATTTTGGTGCAGTCCACAAATTGTTTGCCCTCCTCTATAGCAAAAGTAAACAAGTAACGAAATCATCTAAATCTGAATCATATATGATTTCATAAAGAAATAAAACTGTTCTCCCTAGTTTGCTGTTGCCAGAAATTAAAGAAATACCCAGTCTCATTATAACGACAATAAGGATAGCAATACCGACAGCGGTAATAATGGCGATCGTCATTCCTTACTGTTACTATATCTACCACAACCATCGTCGTAATTATCAAAAGCAAAATAGCCTGACGGAAACTCCCTGTGCAGCACTTACCGGAAATGATGTAATTACAAAGAGACATGACCTTCAACACCGCGATGGGTAGCCAACACAGCGAGTCCGTGAGGATGATGAATAGGAACCGCTTGGCATAGGTCATATCGCCTTTAATACCGCACTGCGCCGCGGCACGACGCGTTCGTCTTATACTGAGAAACATTCCTGACAACCAAAAAAAAAAAGAAGAAAAAACAAACAAACAAGCAATAAAGAAGTCAGAAGTAATACAATTCAATGAGTTAATAGGTCATTTTCTGGCGCGGACTTTTAATAGTATCCCATTTCGTCTATTTCATTTTTTTTTCAGTTCAATTCCATTTATTTTCATATTTCTGAATGAAGAAATATATATACATAAAATATAGCAATTTACAGTGAAACACTATATCCGGCTGGGATGCATGATAAATTATTGTAAACATAGAGAACATGGCGGTCAATCTTTGTAAGTTTGGCTCTACGTATAAATGCTACAGAAATATGATGGAACCTACTTAAAAGCAAGCTTGTTAAGCGTATGTTCCAATTCTGAACAGAGTGTAAAAAAAAATAGATGAGGAGCACAGATGCATGGACGGATTTCCATTTCACTTGGTACGGCAAATAGCACTATATTATGAGTCCATCGCAGTGGTCCTATTTTCTAAATGATGCGTTGTAATTTGTTGCTGGTTTTTTTTTTCGGCTACAGAAATGCATAATGGTTCTGAAACATCAATACAATGGAACAGGATATTGCACTAATTGCGTCGTTATAGCTTGCTACTAGTAATTGCAGGTCAATTTTTGTCATCGACTCTGATCTATGAAGACAGTGAACGCCTCATTGTTGTCTATCAAATGACAAGACTCGCATTTCAAATAAAAGCATTCACTCATCCAATGACATCATAATGGGCACTATCTGAATACGCTCAATTACAGACAGAGTTACAGGCTCTAGGTAAAGAAAAAACAAACAAACACACACACAAACCAAATAAACAACTTGAAACTGGTCAATTGGTCAAATTCAGGGAGAATGGATATTTTGGTTGCAGTGTCTATTAACCGTCATGAGGAGTATGAATTTCATGGGCTGCCGTCCTTGATGCATCATGACACGCCGTCATAATTTCGTCTCACGTTTGTTTAGCACTCTGTCTCTCTCTCTCTTCCCAAGGAAAGATCTTTTTTTTCCTTCTTTTTTTTCCGCATCAATGATGATGTACATACCATTCACAGCTTTAAAAAAAGACATCAGCATTGATAAACACTCACATATTTTGAATTGAATGATGGGAATGAGAAAATGGGAAACTTGTGCCAGTTAGGTCAAGTTTGTTACTGCTTTTTTTTTTTTGCATCCTTTCATCATGATTTCGACGAAAAGTTGGGTTGTTGTCTGTCGTCGAACATATTGTGAAATTCAAATGTTCAGTACCGTAAATTATCGCTATTTGTAAATGCAACCGTGCGTTTCTATTCGCTTCGCTCCACCTATATGTTATGAGTATCATCTCCCCATGGGCAGCGACAGGCCAGCCTATAACCGAGTATCTCTACACACTCGGCTGCCCATGGTTCAGTTGGGAGGTAGAGCCTATCGCCATTTCAAATGACACCATTTCGATTTGACCTAGGTCACGCTTTGCAGTTTTTCTCCCCACACCTGAGATTTATAGTCCAAGGTGTTTATTTTTTTCTTTCATTCATTTGTGATGCTCCACAGGCCTCCCAATAACACTTAATAAGAAATGAATTGCAGGCGAACTGAATATGAATGTAAGATATCTGATGGTCAGTTCTTAATTGCATCAATATTCCCATAGATCACGGTCTTTTGCTTCTGAAAGACCAGAGTTTTAAAGAGTTTAAAAGAGGCAGCCAGCCCTGCAAAGCACTAGATGAAATCCCTCAAGATGCATTAGCCATAAATCATGAGCCCACGATACAAATATCTTGAATGAAATTTGTTCACCTTTCGAATATCAAGTCTAATAATACTATTATCATTCATTTCTTTGTCTATTCATATATAATAATATCAACAACACCAAGTCGGCTCTAGACAATCACAGTCTCTTTATATTTGAAAGCAGCAATTTGACTTCTTTCATTACACACAAGATTGCGGCATCTTCTCCATGAAACCATCGAAAGTGAATGTTAGTTGAGTGTTGTGCTTATGTATAACAATATCATTTTCTTGAACTCTTATTTGTCCATATCCATCGACAATTTGGTATAATATGTCTGCGAAATTGGAACACATGAAACGTTCTCACGCAAATGCTGTTCCCTTTTGCTGCGGACGCTGCTATCGTGTAATGGTGGTGCAGCAAGTTAATCATAATGTACAGAATCGCTTAACGGAAAATAACCGTTGGATTCCTATTATACGGAGAAATTCACTGCGCTGAGCAAAAATTTATAGATGAAAGGGATTTCCTTTGTCAAAGGATGTTTATTGCTGTGATACCTGCTCGCTGTGTTAAGCGTCTTTAATAATCATTTCTGCGACGTTTTGCTTTCCATACTTTTTCCTTGAACATAGTATCATCACACCGGCTGGCCACTTCTGCATCTGCCTTGATGGTGGACTGTGAAGGGTAATGCAAGAAAGTGCCTTGTCCGTTTAAGTTTAGACCTGAAGTTTAGAAGTTCAGATCTGCTGCTACTCATTATCATGGGAAACGGTATTGTGGCGACAGTGCATCCTCTAGCAAAGCAACCTCTGGTCCCATGACAAGCCACGCGTATCATTATTATTATTATTATTATTATTATTATTATTATCGTTATCATTATCATTAACATTATCATTATTATTGTCATTATTAGGATTATTATCATCATTATTGTTATCATTATTGAGTAATGGACAGTCTGATCAACAAACGAAGAAGATCTTTCAGAAGTTTGGCAAGAACGGAGCTGATGAAAGACGATAAGGAAACGGCACCTCTTGTTTCCAGATCATGTAGTGAAGAGAGATAGCCTTGGAAATCAAATATTTATGAGATATGATATTGCGGGGAAAAGGAGACACAGGTAGACAGCAACAGACATTCCTCCGAAACTCCGAAATCATCAGCTCCCTGCACACATCGTGGGGTAAGGAAGTTGGTAAACCACTATTGCCCACGTTTTCTAAGGACATGCAAGAGAGAAAGAGAGGGAGAAAGGTAGGGAAGGGGAGTGCCGTGATAACTCACCTATGTACGAAACCACGATTACGCCAAACGCTGTAGTGTTAATGCCAAGGAATACGAATGCGGAGTACTCCCACCCCTGGAGGCCTGGGTCGTGCAGGTGCAGCGGGAAGCACACCCCGTTGCTGCCGTAGAAGTTTCCGAAGTAGCCGACGGCGACGATGGGGACCCAAGCCAGCATGGTGCCGATCGACCAGATGAAGGCGAGCACGGCTATGGCTCGCTTGGCCTTGATGCGCTGGAAGCTGTACGGGTAGACGATGATGAAGTAGCGCTCCAGCGAAATGAACATGAGTGTGAGGACGGAGACCTCGCTGGAAACCATGGCGAGGAAACCGGAGATCTTACAGGCGTGACTGTTGGTCCACTGCAGCGCGTGCTTGTTGTACTCGTCCCGAAAGCGGACGTCTTGCGTGCCGATGATGAGTAGGTAGACGCCCATCAGAAAATCAGCGGCTGTTAGGTAAAGTGAATACTGCCATCTGATATGCTTCAAACATGAGAGACGTTGATTTAACACTTGAAACTTACGAAAACGTTCATTATTTTGTATCGTATACTGAAGAATGAACTGCATATTTCGACTTTCGATGTAAAACACCTGGCAACAGATGAGTCAGATCCGTATCATGGTGGTATAAAGTAATCACGTCGACATTGATTTCCATCACCCGCAGCGATGATGTCCCTTCTGCACCAGCCATGGTTGCAGGGGTTCTATCACAGACAAATCATCACAACCTCTTTACTTTGTGTCTAACAAAATGTTTTCCCATCACTTGAGATCAATTTGATTATCCATTTGTCGAGGTGAGTCGATCATCCGTTCATATTGACGATTAATATCGACGCTTCGCAGATTTTCCCGCTAACTGTTGTTTTCGATCTTGGTCCCCGATGTAAACTATGACTAGGGCAAACCTCTCTTCCCCCCCCCCCCAAAAAAAAAAAAGAACAACAACAACAACCAACCAACCAAACAAACAAACGAACAAAAAAACACAGTTTAGGTATATGGGAAATTAGATGATTAGATATAAGATAATGAATGAATACATTAATGAAACAATAGTATAATTAATTAAAAGATCAAATGAATGAAGAAGTGGAATAAAAAGTAGGTAAAAAATGAATAAGTACATAATTCTAACAAGTACAGAGGAGGATCGTATCGCTTACCACATAGATTAGTGACCACCACAGTGTGGACTTTGTTTTCTGCCTTCATGAAAGCCCTGCTGACCAGGACCCCCAGGTTTCCCAGGCTGGTGATGATGCCGATGGTCCAGACAAACACGCGCAGGACGACGTTTTTCAGGAGGTTCTCGAAGGACGAGATCCCGTCCGATCGAGGCTCGCACGTCCGCACATGGGGAACGTAGCGACAGTACTCGAACTTTGCAAACCCTCTGCCACATCACGTCAGCGTAAAGAAAAAAGATATACAGCGCGATCCCAATCTTCGTATAATAAGAACTTACACACACATTCGTGATCACACGCAAAAGTTAATTCACATACATAAACACGCTACCACATGTTGACATACACTTAAACTTACACAATCACGAACAACTGACGGACACATACTTTGTAATTCACTTTTGTGTTTACCAATCTACACATATTAAAAAAAGAAAAGCTCTCTAACCACTCGTACTTGCTCTCCAAGTACAATTATTTCTTTTTTGTCTTTTCACTTACTTTTCTCTCGGTATTTGTTTTTTTTTTGTTCATACAAAGCCAATGATTTTATTAATCATAATACCGCCATCAAATCAAGCAACTGCTTATGAAAGCGTTCTCTTGTATTTTTTAATCATTATCTTCAAGAGAATAGTCACACGATTACATAAAATTGTTATCAATATTGCTTACTAGACATAATTATGGTTATTTAGGTTTGTCATTTTGTTGAATTATATCGTATTACTACTGTTCCTTGCATTCAGTTATGCAGCCAATGCATAAGTACCTGCCATGTACAAGTATCTTTTATTTGCGTATAAAAAAGCAGAAATAAAATACAGAAACGATCTTACACTTGCTTCAGTGTCTCGAGGTTTTCAAACATTTCAGCGCTAATGTTTGCGTTCACGATTCCAGTCAGATTCCTGAGGAACAAAAGTAGACATAAGCGTACGAGATCATGATGGAATATCAGAATGAAATGAATGGTCAACGAGGAACAAAAGCAGCAACGACGACGATGACGACGGTGACGTCGCCGACGATTACGACGACAGAAATCTAAAAACAAGTCAGTCGCAAGTAACTGGACATTTTAGAATCCTAATAACTATTACAGTTGATTTTTTTTACTGTGAAAACAAACGAGATTAATGGAGATTGAAGAACAACGCCAAATCACATCAAAGTGATTTGTCGAAAGAATGATTAATGCTCATAACATAGGGATTGTATCAATTACGTTCATTCAAATATCTCCAATTGCGCCAGAATACTGAGCACTGCAAGCTACATAACAGTACTCATGATTGTCAAAAATGAATAATGTCACTTAATGTGCAAAGTACAGTAGTTGTAAGCTATAATTTCTTCATCCAAAGTGTAAAAGCTAAACGTGATAATTATAATTCAATATAATAATGCCATGTATTAAGGACCGTGACATCTGTAAAGGTTAAACTCGTGCAACATGAGCACTAGTGTCACGTGTCACATCTCTGGCACATTCTTCCGAATGAGTTCCACGTGGAACCCAATGTGTTTACTCCTACAATAATCGCAGTCCTCTTTTGATATTATTTTTACCAGTCAATCTCTAATTACGTCACTATATACTTGTTTGTAAGCCTCCTCTCTTTCTCAACAATCGCGCCTTGAGACAGTTTTGAATTCAAAGTCATTTTCAGTACACCGTCTCTTCATTATAGCAGAATGATTTGAGTTGACGGTAGACACCACCATTTTTGTTTGCGATACATTTTGACGATTTACTCTAATCCGAAAACAGATTAGCAATTACCTGAATTCACCTCAAATTAGGAAATGGCGTTTCGAAATGTTAATGAAGCACTCACAAGTCAATAAGATTAGAGAGGTTGTCAAATATTCCCATCGGTAGAGTTGTGACGGGGTTATTTCCAAGTCTCCTGCAGTAACAAAGAAGAAACACATAGATGTATTGAAGGACATGATCCAAAATATGTAAACACATTAAAAAAATAAACTGAATGTGAGCTTTTCTGCTCTTGTCATTTCGACAGTCACTTTTCTCATGTGCACCTCTCGCTTTAAAAAAGAAAAGGAAGAAGAAAATGAATAACTGCCAGTAGCAAAGACAGTTACCTCCGTTGATATTTGCAGACATAAATTAATTATTTTCCTATGATACTGACAAAGAGCTACAGCTGCGCATGAGGTATTATCAATTTTATAGCGTCTGGTAACCATTGGCAACTATGATCCCGAAAGCGCCTGCATTACCCTTATACTCGAGGATGGGGTCGCATAATGTTTCCCGCGGTTTGATGCAGAGCATCAAGAGATGTGGATAAGATCAAAACAAATTACTTCGTGATTTCGGATCGTTATATGTGTATAATAACACCCGCTATCACATAATCCAAAGAGTCTGAAAAGGAAATGATATCGTTTTATAATATTTGTGCTTTATTTCTAATTTCAATCTTTACTTTGTATTCAAGGCACGAATCGATTGGAGTTGTGCCTTGATTTACATAAAGAAAGAATATAATTTGTATACTCACAAAATCTGCAGATGTTCGAGATGGTCAAAGACCCCATCTGGTAGCTCTGAAATCTGGTTATTGGACATATCTCTGTGAGGGGGAAACGAGTAAGCGAAAATGAATAATAGAGATTTTGTGTAATTGTCATTGAATATATCGCTACGCGAGTAGAGCTGATTCTATAAACTGAACAATATCGATAGAGAGTGCAAGGCCCGGAGCGGATATTGTCGTTCAATGGCCCTGTCAAAACGTGATTGCAGAATGCTCCGGGGCGTTTAGATTTCAATTTTGAACAGTTTACCGTCGTCACAGGAATCAGATGTAATTGTTTTCCAAGAACTCGCTTCTGTTTTATTTACAATGTTCTCAAGAGAGCATCATTATTGAACACCCATACACAGTCGCCACAGAAAGTATATAGCGTCGCAAGTGGCGATGTTGCCAAGTTGCCAAATACAACTCTGCCTTTTAATATCAACGTATCAATGTGTTGATATGTAATAAAAAAAACCCCCACACATTTCAACAAGTCTATGATTTTCAATCACAGCGTAGCTCATTTAAACAATGTAAAAAGGGTCTGGTACGGTGTGAACGGCTCTATGAAATTGACCATGATAATATCATTACCACAGTGATATATATATATATATATATATATATATATATATATATATAAGCATACATACTTATGATACAGGCCGGCAGTGCATGACAAAAGTTATAGTGCACGCAAAATATAACGATTGCCAACGATAACCCACTATCGATTTGATATCGGTTTTTGCTCCCTCATTTTAATCATCGAGTACTGAATCCCGCACCTTATCGACGCGATTGCGCCACAACCGCGATATGCCTGCTCGATATTATCGTTATTCTCAATTCTCGCTGGCCATGCCGGCAACTAATCTGTGTGGGACTAGACTTTCAGCGGTAGATTTAAACATGGAAGCTGAAATGAACAGGTTCGCTACTTTTACAGAGACTGATCTATGTAAACAGTATCTTAGATAATAAGGACACAAAGGAAGCCATCAAATACGCCCTACGAATTTTGGACTCCTACTGTTCTGAAAAAGGAATCAATCCGACGGATATTGAGCAAGTCAACCCAAGATTTGTGCCGCTTTCTCCGTACATTCTACGCGGGAGTGCGCCGTGGAAATGGGCAGCGTGTGTACGGTATACGCTAAGCGCTCTTTGATCACGCTGCGCTATGAACTTTTACTACGACATTTACAACACACTCTCGGAATCTACATGTGCAGCAATGGTGACTTCAATGATGCCTGGCACGAGCCTTGTGTTTAAATCCAGTAGATTCCTAATCCTACAAAACATCATCTAGTCCTGGTCCTGGACCCACAGTGCAGTAAGTAGGGCGTCTAACGTGTTACTGTTAGATCCATGGTAGACCTACACTGTATTGTAGGGTCAAGTGTTAACTGTACGTTAGCTCTGTCGCTCGTAAGTGACGTAGAAATTTCTAGATCTAGTAGAAAACGTTAGGCCAGGGCCCCTTGACCTAACCTATCGTAGGGCCTAGAAAACGTTAGATAACCACGTAGACCCTAGACTCTATAGTTGAATTTGGATCTTCAGGATTTTGTCTACACAGGTTCAAAGAAACTGGTATTATTGCTTGTCTAGACACGTGTAGAGTCTTAAATGATCTAGGCTTTCGTATTTTTTCAATTTATCTTGCCTGGGACTAACGTTACTGGGTATGTATGCTATTTTATATAACACATAGTGCATGACGTCTTATTGCACTATAACAAGTACCAAGCACCTCCAAATTCTGAATTTGCCCTCAGGCAATTATAATCAATTCGGCCTGCGGCCTCATTGAATATAACTGGCCTTCGGGGCAAATTCAGAATTTGTCGGTGCTTATATTGTTATAGTGCATTCAGCCTCATGCACTATATATATAATATGAAATATATATATATATATATATATATATATATATATATATATATATATCAAACAGCAATGGCACCGCTTGCAAAGACAAATCATGAAACACTGGGGCTGGTCGTCTTTTTAGACACTACACTTTTACACTTATACATCACTCTCTTTGGAGGCAAATAGAAGCTCTCGAAATAATGCCAACCTTTAATTTCTCAAAATACTTTGATATAACATCAGTGTGCATTCGTATCCAACTCGTCGTTCTTTTCATCATTCATTTGAACAACCACAGACTACTCCTAGCGAAAAAACAACAACAACATATGACACGATGATCCTGATGCATGGACTCTATTACTCGAATATAATAACGGCTGTCTCTTCTTCTTCTTCTTCTTC
Source organism: Diadema antillarum (assembly GCF_040938485.1). NCBI lineage: Eukaryota > Metazoa > Echinodermata > Echinoidea > Diadematoida > Diadematidae > Diadema > Diadema antillarum. The sequence continues at coordinate 530,654 of NW_027272022.1, read as the reverse complement.
TTCGTTTTATTTTAAGGGCTTAATAAAGAAGCCCACACTGCAGAAACACAACCATGAATGATTAATTTGACCTGATGACGATATCATGTTTTCTCTTCTTTTCTTTTTAAAGCAAACAGAACAGGTCAAACAGTTGCAATATTACTCCGCGTGCAAAGTGAAAATTCCCGAAAATCTGCCCCCACTGCATCAACACACTTTGCGCGCACACAAACGTATGCAATTTTCTTTGATATCCTACAAAGGCAAAGGATTATATTTTATCATGATGATATCTATTTAAACAAACAAAACAAAACAGTAATACTTTGTATGATACTAGGAACCATCGTTAGGTGTCAGTGGCAGTACATATGGAGGGTCTTTAACTGGTAAATGGTGATACTTACAATTCTTTCAGTAGCACTTGAGTGCGGAAAGCGTCTCGGTCAACTGTTTTTATGACGTTGTTGTTAAGAATTCTGTATTGAGTATAACAACATAAAAGAAGAATAATGGCATAAGAAGCGTTACTACACCTGTGGTGTAGGGTTTTTCATCGAGTTAGACAATATAACAGTGTATAACGTGATACACCGCAAGGGAGCTCATGTATTAAAAGATCAATATTATGTTCAAATAAGAATAAAGATAATGACGATTTCTAATACAAAAGTAGTTAGCAAATTAAATCTTAACTCTACAATTCACCACTAATGGCCTTCTGTAGACTCGAATAATCGCTAAAGGAGTGTGGGTGTGTGTGTGCCTATTTGTTTATGTGTTCGTATGTGTGTTTGGATGATTTATGTGTATATCCAGTGGTTTTTCTTTTGCTGATTCTTGTCTATAGTGATTTTGCCCATCAAGCCTTGTGAGAACAAGGTCACTCGAGTTCTGAGGGCAAGGAGGTACTACAGTCGCCTAGCACTGGGTATCTCCCAGGTAAAAGCAATAAAGACTATAATGTGACGACGAAATGACTGCAGTCTACAGATATGCCGAGTCATGTAGAGTCAGATAGAAGCCCGCTTTGCATTGTAGACTGTCGATAGGATGAATGTCTTCATTTTATCTTACTGGCTCCAGAGAATAAACAGCCAGTGATTGTTTTAGTTTTCGTTTTTTCTTCCACGGATGCCTCATAAGGGGAGAATTTTGCAATTTCAACGGCAAATACCCGAAATCCTCCTCGGAGAGAGACGTGTACGACTGAAATGAATAACAATCTATCAAAGCCTGCGTCATCAGTACATTGGTATTGACTTCTTGGCTTAGTTAGACTTTCCGGCTTAAGACGGTGATTTGTCACTTGCGTAAGACTAGAAATTACAAACTCCACAGACAAGTATATCATTGGACGTAGAGAGCAATGGGAGAAACCCATTCAGTATCTTACAAGAAAAAAAAATGATAATAATGCACAGAAGCTTCCAGATAGACAATTTTGTAACACTCTGCATATTTCGTTTCCTTTATCTAGTAAAATATTCATAAATCATGAAAATAAATGAATATTGGACATCAGACAAGACAGTAAAGGTAGAAGCTGGTGAAACCAGCACAAGTTGCACAGACCTTCCTTGCTGGAAAGAACACAGTGTCCCACAGTGTGAAACACAACGTGAAACACAGTGGGAACACATTGTAAACACAGTGTGAAACACAATGTAAAACACTGTGTGAAATGAGTTGAGTTTGAGTTTTGAGTTATTTATAACAACAACATGTGTACAAGAAAGTTTGAATACATGTTTATACATCAACATTGTTACATAGCACACATAAAATTTGCTGTATAAACGATCTAAAACACATCGGATATATAATGGATAAATAACTAAGTAATATGAAATTACACTAATGCTTGTATTTATTTTAAAAAAAAAAGGGCTACAATATGGCAATAATGTACACAATGAGGTTGCTAAAAGAACCAAGAGGTAGCACAGGTGCTAGTAGGTGTTGGTCCTTTGACATGTGTTACATAATGAACAAATAAAATACGTATAAAAATACTGTTATATAACGTTATTGATTTGTAGTACCATTGTCTATGCAAATTTAATGTGTTTTGCTAAATTACTTCGGAAATTTTTCCTGGTATCAATTCTCCTTAAATTTTTGGGCAAAGCATTCCACAATTTAACTCCTATATAAGAAAGTGAGAGTTGACCATATATAGTTTTACATTTTGGTAGATAAAGCAAGCCTTCTTTTTTGTCCCTCGTTGAATAAGAATGTTGAATATTCTGACAATATTCTACTAGATAATGTGGCATATTTTCCTTTGACAAATCAAATATAAATGTACAGATGTAAAGTTTATGTAATTCAAATACGTCCATTACTCCCAGTTTTTGGAACAGGGGATCAGAAGGTGTTCTGAGTGGACTGAAGGTGATAGCTCGCATGGCCATTTTCTGACTAAGACGAAGGCAGTTTGAATAAGATTTGCATGTACTCCCCCACACTTCATTTCCATATGTAATGTTGGACTGGATAAAAGATTTGTACAGAAGAATAAGTGCATGTTGGGGGACACAGTGTCGTAATTTCAAAAGAATACCAGCCTTCCGTCTCACACATTTATTTACAGCTTGTATGTGACTTCTCCAAGGCAAATGGCTATCAATGCATATTCCAACAAAAGATGCCTCATTCACTCTACTAATGACGTTATCTGATAGTTTCATTGTCCCTTTCACAGTAACTTCTCATTTTTTACTTTTTGTAATCATATAATTTGTCTTTTTCAAATTGATTGTCACTTTATTAGAATTGCACCAGTCTTGAATTTTCCCCAAATGCAGATTGATGATCCCCATGTCAACTTCCCTCTGGCCAACATTAAATGTGTGAAATATATTTGAATCGTCAGCAAATAATCTAGAATTAAAAAAATGAAGTTGAATTTGGTAAGTCGTTTATATATATCAAGAAGAGCGTTGGCCCAAGAACTGATCCTTGTGGTATACCACACTTTATTAAAGTATCAAAGTATACACCGTCAGTATGTGTTACCAATTCATCCACTTCAGTGTTCTTTTTACTTCTATTACCCCCATTCAGTAATTCATTTACAGTTTTCCAGGTTTTGCTTGCAGCGAACTTTGAAGGAATTCATGCCGAAAAGTATAAAAGATATAGAAATATTCTTGGAACTGTTTTGAAAAATGCGAAAAGAATGTCCTACAGTAATTTATTTCATGAGCAGTGTGAAATCTCTTGACAATCTTAAATTCGAGCGTTTTCACATAGTCGACTATGAACACCTTGTGAACACACTGTAAGACACTGTATTCTTTCCAACAGGATTGTTGTACGATATACAAAGGAGGGCGGAGTTTTTCAAAGACACATACAACATTTTCAGTGAATTGAAAGTGAGGGCATTCCTTTATAAACATTTTCTGGACTTATTCTGTCTAATCATGAAATGATTATAGCATGTATAGAAAAGGATAAACGTTTAGAGTTTAGATTGCATATATGACGCAACATGTTTAAATCAGAAACTTGAACCCCTTTAAGAGTTGTAATCCATTTCCTCATGTTAAAAGCTACGACAATGAGGGGTACTCACAGCACGTTGATGGAAATGTTGCTGGCAAATGACTTGGCGTCGATGCTGGATATTTCATTTCCTTCTAGATCACTGCAGAAATTTCACAGATAATTAATAAATGCTTTATCAGTCTTATCAATTAAAGTAATATATACCTTAACATAACATAACAGATGTGCTTTATTGCGTTTTCTTTGACTTCACTTGACGTTTACAACCAGCTTAATAGCTGACTTCCAACACTTGTAGCTGACGGAATAACTTCCTCGAGATGGCACAAATAAACATAATGGTAAGAGCCTCAACCCATCTCGCACCCATCTTTCAACCCATCTCTTTCCCCCCCCCCCCCTCCCCTCCCCCCCCCCCTTTCTCTCTTAATATACATATGAGTTACAGCTGCGCTATTATGGGATTGACAATACATGCGTACATGTATGTATGTGTATATTGAGGAGTTCCAATTCAAGTTTTTCGGGACAGACAAGTCAATAAAAGGCATCGGAACACTACTCGGAAAGGCTCAATACTAGGCGGCGGATTAATTCAGCAGCGAAGAGCGTAATTGGGTTGAGGGTAGGATTGCGGCTGTGCTTTCAGTTTGGAGAATGACATCAGTCCCTCCAAAGGCTCTAGATGCCATTACGTTATTATTCAACAACCAGTCAGCTGGAATCTCCCAAGCATTTTACGCTACAGGTAGAGCCATTTCACTGCGCAAATCATGAACGCTTTACCCCATGAAATACCAACAACCCAGGAGACAGCCTTTGAATGCCAAAGGCATCAGGAAGTAAGCCAACTAACTCAGAGCTGGGACGGAGGTGGGAGGGAGCTGGGGTATCGAGGAAAGGGAAAACTGTCTTTTTTATATACAATGTTATAAAAGCAACTGAATGTTCGGCTAACTATAGGGTAAAGACAAGTTGAATGGTCTCCTTTGAGTTATAGCTGCGCTATTATGTTTTCAAATTGACAGTAGTTAGACATGTTAGAGTTGCAGCAATTTGGAGCTTTATCTGTGGTGCCAGTTAATACCTGTAATTACAAACCAGAAAAAAAAGAATAAAGCTATAAAAAATAAAGAAACCCAGCCAAACACCACATACAAGCACCGGCTCACACACACAAAATCAAAGGAAATGCCAAATACGTAGGAGACGCGGATATAGGAGAATGAACAAAATCAGAAAATGGGGAAAAAAAAGAGGAACATATTTAAAACATGGAGTTCAATTTGCAAAGTAATTTTAATCTGCTTCCCTTTAACGTTAAAAGAAATGTTTTTGTTTTGTTTTTTTTGCTCGTACCGTTATCTTAGTTTAATAATCGTATCCTTTCGATATCATGTAGCAAAAAAAAAAAATAGGGGGGGGGGGAGAAAAACTGTTATAAAAGACGAGGAAAGCACTGATTTCTACTGCTCTGCAGTTCACTGCCCTGATAGAGTTTGTTCATGCAACAGTGCGCATGGATACCACTCTACCCATAGAACTCGCCAGAAAAGTGCAGACACCTTAGGGATTTTTTTTTTCTAATCTATGTAGCAGTCCTCGCTGTTACTATATACGAAGCGTTAGCCGTAAGAGGATTGCTTTCTGCAGCTTTTAACAGGTACAGGGAAGATCTAGCCTACACGTAAAGGGTCAGAAGATGGCAATCGTAGAAAAAAACAAGACAAAATAGAACAAAGTAAAAAAAAGAAGAAATTTTGGCACTTCACCAACGGGTATGACTGTAATTGACGCTACAAGATTACAAGTACGATGAAACGAGCTTTACTCGATTCAATATTTCATGAAGATGTATGAAGAATGCCTAAAAACGTATTCTACCTGTTTTCTTTTCCGAGCTTATCTACTAGACTAAAGGAAATATTTTGATCATAATGGCAACATTTAACAGTTTCAGAGAAAAAAAAGATGCTTATTAAAGGGCAGGTCTAGCACAATCAAACCCAAGATGGCTGATTCATCACTGAGTCATAATGGACAGCTCTGTTCGAGGTACGCAGAAGAGTTATGGCCATGGAACGGCAACTGCGACGAAGCTGTCATAAAATATAATTCTAGGCATAGTAATGACTGGGAATACGGAAAATTGAATGGTGTGTTAAGTGGTGGATTGGGCTACGGGCATCGTTTGCAGATGACTTCACGGACAATCTAATTTTTCGTCTTTTTTTATACAAAGGCACGCAAACGTAACTGTGTCGAGCCCCCCCCCCCTTTTTTTTTTGCACCATACAAAGAAATACATAAGGTGTCACCACCATGGGCCCGCCCACTTGTTTTACCCCGTAAGTGGCACTAGAAAGAAATAAGAAATAGATAGATTGTCAGAAGTTGCGCTTTTTTTTTTTTTTTTTTTTTTTTTTTTTTGTTAGCTCATGAAACCCGGAAGTTTTGAAAACGCTCCGCCGGCCCTGTAACATTATGAGTAGCTACCATGCTGTATGATAATATCAATGTGGTATACCGTGTACACCAGTACAACGAAGTCCTCGGGACCGGCGGTGTTCTTTCGTATGGACCTGTATTTCGATTTTGTTGCAACGAGAAATTTGTTATAACTTTGTTAGTTATAAGGGGAGTGCATTGTACATGACAGATTTGCTCGTATATAATGGTTTATACTCACATCCAGGCTATGGACTTGATATCCTTCAGCGCTTTTCCCTCCTTCAAGTCTGAAATTTTGTTGTCTCTCAAATCTCTAGAAACATTGAAAACGAAAGAAAACAAAGTTAAAAATTAATGATCGACGGATCGATCCATACATCGATTGTACTCGTCATTCATTTGCGGGCTTTGATGACGTGATATATGCGGGCATTGGACCATTATACATGTCGATGGCCAAGTGCCAGTCAGACGCCAGATGACCGTTCCGTATAAAACAACAAGAACAAGATAAAATCCTACGGTTACAAGAATGTCTGGAAATAGTCCCCTTTCCCGCTAACGACATACATTTTCATACATACAGCCCTGTGCTGTATGTTAAATGGAACTGGCGGCGATCTATCAATATCTGACACAAAGAAGCACAGCAAAGCATAAATATATTACTTGAATTTCACAAAAACTTCAAAAGAAATACCCGGGTTAGGAAATAACACATGTCCTTCCAAGGGATCTAATTTCAAGTTAACTTCAAACCCATGAAACGAGGAATGGAAATTTACCCCTTAAGGGACACGCCAAGTGTGTGATGAAATGAAACATCGATAAAGACTTTCTACTTTTGGGTCTGCATGTTTTATTAACCTATTTGGTGTGAATTTCCACTGGGGTTGGCCCGTCCGAAAGAACGAGTGAGCAGAATTTCACTTCAAATAATGGAAATCGTCGCCGTCTCTGAGTCTCAGAAGCATGTAACAATAACAGGTCCTCTTCTCGCTCACGTCTTACTCTGCTTTGATGTAGATGCCCCGGAGAGACATCTGCCAGACGCAAAAATAGAAATGCACATGGCATGTTGAAGTGGGTTGGCAATTTAAGTAATTATATTTTTTTCTAGAACTTTCCTCGATGATTACCTAAAGGTTGAAGTTTCATTGACAAATTAGGGCTGAGGTTTTCAAAATACGTCTATTTGTAACTTGATATAACAGCCGGGGGTGTTCGAAAGACGCAACATTATATATTTGTAATCCCCTATGATACCTTGTATGAGGAAAAATGCCACGTTCGTTGTAGGTCAAATGAAAGGCATTTGTATTTCTTTCGGTATCATATGCGGCCAAATAAGAATGGACAGAAGTTTCCACTCACAGCCAGTATAGTTGCTCCAATCCTGAAAACATTCCAGCCTCAAGAGATCGCAACGAATTACCCTGCAGGAATCTGCGATATGTAAGTCGGAAAACAAAAGGAATGTAAACATTACTGGGAGAAACTTCTCAAGTAGAGCAATTAAACAATATTGTAGTCTTAAATCATTTGGGGAAAAAAGGCAATCTAATACACGTGTTTTGCCGTCTTTGATAATAATGATTCTACTGGCTATGGATATTCATAAATCTATTTTAGAATAGAAAATCCCCATTTTTAACACCAAACATATACCCTATAAATACACCTAAGTAGTAGGCACACTGTCCGTGAAGTTGTTAGCCATGTTTACCATCATATTAAGTAGGGTATGCTTAATATAATATACGCTTACCCTACCTATGATAGTAGGCTTATATTATCATCTGTATTATAGATAGCTGGTTTGTAGTTATTCTCTAGAGGGGCATCTTCTTGAATTTATTGATTTTCTTTTGCCACGACACATTCTTACCTATACATTACAAGGGACCTATACATTACAAGATTTGCTTTTAAGTAGGTCCCCACATTTCATGTTTGTAAAATTGTCTTCTCTTGTATTTTTTGTAATTACGACGCTATGTTCAGTCTTATGTCAAATCGATTGTGTCATGTTATTCGTGATTTGAGATGTGGAACAATAAATCAAATCAAATTAAAATCAAAAGAATACAAGGACGGGAAATAAGATGTTTATCAGAACAAAACATGTCATTAAAGATATAAGAATGCCATCACATGGAAACCTGAGAATTAAGGTGTTTTTTTACGCCTGTGACACCAAATAAAGCGTACTCAACGCCAGGTTCAAATCCGAATTAATGAGTAGAATATGACAAACAGAATATTGTGAAGGTCTCATCATAGCTGGGTATGATAAAAAGAAAATAAATGTGGAACTTTTTGATTCTTCAGGCTTTCACGAATCAGTGCTACAGGCCTAAACGTTGCATGATGTGATCACCTCACAAGCTCCTACTGAACTCTGAAAAAAATAACTGAATTTCCCTTTTTGACATAGAATAAAGAAAATCCTTGCTATCTTGCTATGACTCACCAAAAATGGTGAGAGATAGAGACTGCATTATTGCGCGCAGATGAGAGTGCATCATTGCAATGTACTAATAAGTAAAGAAACCTGTACAGATTATAGTAATCATGATGCAGATCGTTGTCTTCATATCCCTAGCATTTGTACAAAATGACGCTGAGCACGAACAGGGAGGAGAATTTCTCCAAGGAGGAAAGGTATCGTTAATCTGGTTGTGTCGCACAATCCCTATATCTTCTTGACCGATCTCGCAGCTTCAGAGCCTAAGTATCTGAGTGGAGGCAGTGGCTCTAACTCTTGTCGGAAATCTCTGCGACATTTTAATTCAAAGCATGTGCAAGAAGCATAGATGCCATAATGATTTACATCTTGCTGCATCTCAACAACGTACTTACGCAGGGTTGGGGCTTTCCTAATAATCTTCCTAAGATTCTTTCCCAAGTGCATTCTAGAATACAAACTTCAAAGTTAGAAATTTGCATACCTTCCTAAAATTCATCCTGCTGCATATTTTCCCAACTTTATTCCTATAAGTATAGGAAAAAGTTAGGAAGAAAGTTGGGAAGAAAGTTGGGAAGATTTTCAGAATACCACTTAGTAAAAATCCTGACTTAGGAAGAAAAATCCTCCTGGAACGGCTTTAGAATACCACCCTAGATGTTTGCCAGGAGAGTGATTGTCCCTAAAATGCATCAACTCACAGCCAGTTTAAGCTGTTTAATCCAAGGAAGGCACCTCGCTCTATAGATGATATGTTATTCTCGGAGAGATATCTGTAGACAGCAAAAACCAAACAAAAATAGAAGAGAATTGGAGAATGTAGAGAGAATTCATGAGGGAATTTACATTGGACTAAAGGGTAATAATTTTTTTTTTCGATGAAGACCTACATCTCTTACCACGCAAAATTTCAACAAAGCTAGAACCTAGCAGATTTATGAGAATGAATATTTCTAAACAGAAAACGAATAACAAACAAATAAAAAGAAGATAATAACCAATCTCTTAGGTACACAATATGCGAGTCATAATCTGTTTTCTTAGCATCTTTGTCGCCATGTTAACGTTGTTGACTGACAACTTCTTTAAGAAAGAGTGTCTTGTTGAAAGACTAGGAGTAATCGGTGGGAGGGAGTCATGAATATGCATTACGTCTCTTGGTCTTTACCGACTGTCAACATCTACCATGTCTACAAAGATGTCGGTGAATATGGCGTTTTTGGACTCGAAAAGAAATAAACGACAAGAATGCTGTGGACGATAATCTCTGTCACAAATCACAAAGATAGATATGACATCCGTGGAGAAAACAAGGATAACAATGGGATTCCGAGGAAGAGAGAAAAATAAAGGTCGAAAAAAGAAAGGAAATGATGGGTCGTTTTAGAGAAAGACTTTATCAAACAGAGGTACTTTGTTAAGATACATAATGACATTCAGTCCTGAGAAAACTGTGTTTGAAATCAAAAGTCATAACGAATTGGCAAAATACCAATAAGCAAATAAACCGACGAAAATGAGATAAAAACCAATTCATGATCAGTTATGAAATCAGAAGAAAATACGAGAACGCAACGGTCGTTAATATAATCTTTCTCATATCTATAATTGATATTCCAAAACTTACAGTTTTGTAACTTGATGGAGATTACCAAAAGAATTCCTGGGTATTTCTTGCAGACGATTACCTAAGAGGTTCCTGGAAAAGGAAAAACACGAGTGGAAAAGATGTCGGATATCGTGCCTTTTTATTTTCATTTTGCAAGCTAGGATAACTTAATAGGCCATTAGGGTCGTTAAAAACACTGTCCTTCATGGGGGAAAAAGAGAGAGCATTAAAAAATGACATCAAATTTGACAGTGTTTGCAATTAATCATATGGTTTCTACAATTATCCACTAGATGTGTGTTTTCTTCTTTGCGCGTGTGGAATTATGAAATGTATGCAGGCGCGGGGAGGGTCTCATGCAAATGTATCAAAACTATTTGGCGGTGTTGAACAGATCTTTATTCACAAATCAATATCAACGCCGCTTTTCCACACAGTCATCTATGTATGCACATGAATGTCATGATATATACGTATAATGTATATTTGATTATTCATGATTTGTATGTAGCTACATATACACATACATATAGAAATTCTTATCATATTAATTTCATATAATCTTATAGAGGTCATATAAGATTAAAAAAAACTGAAGGGGAATGGCTGGAAATATGCCATCAAATTTCTTTGAACAGATCATGGAGGGGTCAAATGGTCCGGGCTCGATTCATTGTGGATGGGTAATAAAAGTTACAGACGGTAATCCTTAACTTCGAGGATAAGCTCGTAATTAAGTATGAGGCGCCAAATGTCGCGTTGTCTCTTTCGTCAGGAAATTGTCATTTCATGACTGAAATGTTTTTCGTGGGCAGATGACAACGTCAATTTCGTCAACGATATGAATTCGTAACGAAATTGTAATCATGTGACAAAAGAGACCATGCGACATTTGGCGCCCTATACTAATTACGAATGTAATCTCGAAGGAAAAGATCACCGACTGAACGTAATTGCTGAAAGATTTTAGTGCAAGTGTTAGAATGGTTGGTCTTGATGAGTTTGATTAAGGATGAGGGAAGTTTGTTGTTATCTTTTGTATTCATTGCAAAGTAAGCATTGTTTCTATTCAATTGTTCATGTGTTTTGTATTACACTTTATGATTTCTAACTTTTTACAAATTGTTAACAGTAAGATTTATCAAGTGTACTCTTTGTAGGTACCTATTTGTATAACCTTTTGCTGCTGGATGGAAATAAAGGACAATTGAATCGAATTGAATGAAAATGTATCGAATTGAATCGAATTGAATGAAAATGTATCGAATTGAATCGAATTGAATTAAACAATTATTTGGGAACGCAGCGGCGGATCGGGGGGGGGGGGGGGGGGGGGGGGGCACCGGGCGCCCCCTTTAATCTGTTTTCATTTTTTAGATAAAACAAATAAAAAGGAAAAATAAAGGGGTTGAAATGAATGAGTACATGAATTGATACAGATCAGAGTGATTCCTACGATACTCACAGAAACACAAGAGAAGGAAAGTTTGCAAACGTTTCGTTGTCGATATGCTCGATCTCGTTGTACTTTAAATGCCTGCAAGATACAAATAATGTAATGATCAGACCATTAGCGGATGAAGCTATCTGCACGGTGCCGTGATGGCAGGTCCGTATCATGTCGAGGATTAAATATGCTGCTTTTTGCTCTCATCTTCCTATTGGTGGACACCTCATATGCGACCAGGTTGAGGTCTCTACGATTCTATGCCCCACAATCAATAAGTTCGCAAACAAGCCTAAGGTGACTTGCCAGGGTGACTACAACACTCCATCCACCGTCGTATATTTGCCCGCTCGAGGGGTGTAACAATAGAGTCGCCGCTCGGATGTTTACAGTGTCACTGGAGAGAGGAGCGCTGTCTCTATTAACTGGGTGAACACAATTTCTTTGATTAAATGACGCTCTCCATCTTTAAAGAAATCGCTCTTACATCCCGGAGACTTCTTCCTGCTAACACGTTCGAGATTAGTACGTATTAACGCACACTTTTACGCTAAATCCTTGGGCTCTGTCCCTAAACATTTCATACAGACACAGCCTTTTCAGAGGTGTAATGTAACACTTGTCATCCCCGCGGGAGTTTAACTTTTCCCATGAGATGCAGGAGATGACCTTACAACAGAAAATGTTGTCTCTAAGGGAAAGTATAACTCCCAGGAGACTATCAGGTGTTACAACGCTAGACAAGGTTATTATATATCTTATACTATAATAAGTATACATAAACACACATGTTCATTTTATTCTAGCCTCGTCAGCAGTCTGTGAAATTCTTGAATCATATCATATGACACGATATGTTATTGATCACTATATTATGTTGAATCATATTACCTGACGTGGTGTCACAGCTCTTAATATAATTTCGATCCTCGCTGCATTAAAGTAGTCACGTGATTGTACTATGACCAATCACCGACTAGTATTCATGTAGAACATTTAATATAACGAAAATCACTGACAGACACACACACACACACACACACACACACACACACACAAAGAAATATAATTCAATATTGAAAATATATTGACATGTCAGATATGCGACTCCAAACAGTACAACCATTTACAAGAAATTAGATTCAATCAATACTAAATACATTATGTATTATACTAATTACAATCAATTACAACGTTATACTAATAAACATTATGCTGTTTTTTCTCACTCCATAAGTAAATTCTAGCGGGAAACCCAATACCAACATGTCCCGAGTGTTGAACTCATCGTACTTTTATTTTTGCTGCACAGTAATGATCACCAGTTTTAGATGACATTTTTATACCTGCCAGTATCATGATATGCATGCTTATACGCAACTAGTAAGATTTCATGTATTTATGTAAAACTTTCAAAGAGCATTGTGACATGTAAATTGAATTTTCATACTTCATAAAAGTAATAGCATGCATGTTTGGTAAAATTACAAGTACACTTATGTAGTATTCTCCTCACACTACTCTAGAGGTGTCACATTATGAGCAACATCTTTTTGTAAGATGAAACAGGCGAGCTGGATGACCTTCATAAAACAAAGTTTTCTTCTTCTTTTTTCAAATGACGATGGAATATCTAACGATCACACAAACCAAATGAGTATTGCTTGGTTACCAGAAATAATTTGAGACTTATCAATCTTATCAATCATCTTAACGGCCATTTCCATGGAAAATACATATAATATAATCTTTATCCATATCACCTCATCACAACGAGAGAGCTATGGTCTAATCATATTAACTCACTATTAAATTAAGACTACAAAATATGTTATGAGATCTTGAGTTCTTCCTGTCTCCATCCCATCCATAATAATATTAGTGAAAGCACACAATTCGCCATAACTGTATCCATACGGTGTGTAACCGTTCGCGTAACGGGTTTTACAAAGTGACGAATAGGCACATTAGCCGACAAACGTTCCCAAATAGCAACATTTTAGGGTTTTTTTTACCATTTGCCACTACCAGAATTAAGTCTTTTCGTGATTTTTCGATCTGTTACTTTTGTGGCAGACAGAGTTTGATATGGGTATTCATGAATTGGGAAAAAGTGAAATTTGAGAAATCGACGAAATTTGAACATTGGCCGGTTCGTAATCCACTGACGAATCGTTGCATATTACCGCTATGAATGGAGCAAAGAATTAATTGCATTAAGCATTTTGCCTTGTACACACTCACAAAGTTGTATTATGATAGATGGTCAGCATAAATGATAGTAAAACGAGAATTTTTTTTTCTCGCTACAATAGGCAGATTATCCCCATTGTATCAGAACTAATGATCATTTAATCCGGTGAAGACATTCGCCTTTTATCGAAAAGATTTTAGTCATGAGATCTACTGAGTGTACACTAAGTCTCATGTCGGGCAGTTGTCGTACAACAGTTCTGGTTGCTTTGAACATCTTCAGTCATAAAAGTACGTAGGAACAGTTTGGAAAAAAGGCAGTTGACTCGCTGATTCATCACGTTATCAAGAGAAGTCTAAATAACTATGTCGAAATGTGTTCGTCTGTGCTCTGTACCATTTTGTTTTATTTGGTCATATTTTCAAATCAATAATGCTGGGAGCTGGTCATGGCTGAGCGGTGAAGACCACGCGAATAAGACCGCGGGGTTTCGTGAATGCATATGAGGTTCGAGTCCCAGCTCTTCTGTAGTGCCCCGTGGGCCTTTGGCGAGATGCTTTTTTCCTCGTCGCCACGTCTTTCGAAGGAAACTTAAACCTGTTGGTCATGCGTGCATGGTATCTTTACTCATGTACGTAAAAGAACATAATTGATTTCTCTCAGAAAATGCAGGATAGATTCCAGGTAAATTAGTGGTCAAACACACACACACACACACACACACACACATACATACACACACACACGCACAATTAAATGGCCGATATCTACAACACGTACAATAATCTCCAGGATTGCAGAAAGCAGATTACCGTAAAGAAGAAGAAGAGTTACAAAGATGAAGCAATTATTTTCTTTTTATTTACTCAAGTGAAGTTAAAATTCCCTTCATTATGAACACTTTTGAAATTTAACAGTTTGTTTCGGTTGCAGAACTTTCAAAAGCCCCTTAATTGTATAATTAATAACTGACTCTCAAGATGGCAAAGCATTTTGGAAAATTAAAGACCCTTTTTTTTTTTAAGTGGAAGAGTTTTGTAATTTTTTTTTCTAAATTTTGCCCAATATTTACCTCTACAATGTAATAATAATTATGCAAAGAAAATCATGGGTACCAATCTAATAATGACGAGGTAGTAATCTTTTTTTAGGGTAAAATTTTTCCGAGGCTTCGATGGGTTATTCAATTCAATTTCATTTCTTTTATTTCCACTTTAATCATCGAATTTCATTTGAGTGAAGCCATGTCACAGAAATTTTGGAAAAGGTTTTGAAATGTCAATTTAAAGATAAAGTGGATTAACAATCACTGAGTTATGCCTTTTGGATGATTCGGCGTCTCCCTGCTCTTGGGGGCCAAATTTCTGATAGAGCTGATCATGGATGGAATGGAACTGAACACCAGTTCCCTCTTCGGCGATCATCAGTTTAGTCTTTCAAATCAACCCTGCTGAAAATACGTGAGGGGCTTATACAGACTTGACTTAACTCGACTGTTCAAACACATTTTCTAAAGACCCGAAGAGGAACAAAAGGAATACGTAGACTAAAAAGAGAAGAAAAACAGGAAGAAACAAACTTACAATCGTGTAACATTAGATGGTATTCCCGGAGGCACTCGGGACAAGCTGAGATTGGAACAAGCGAGCAGAGTAAGCCTTTTGCAACTGCAGCCGTCTGGGTAGTAGGCAAGAGCTGTGCGTGTGAAAACGGGGAAAGACACTGGTTGATTGTTCGCATCACGTAAGATTTATCATATTTCATTCCCCCGTCTGTCTTTGCTTTTGAAAAAAGTAACATATTATTGTATCCCGCATGACTTAATTCTAATGTGCATAACGAAAATGTCTGCTCTAGGAACAACGTCGACAGAATAATCACACTCGGTAGTTTGTTTCCTCCACCATATATCAATTTCCCCCCCATGCTTCACTATTACCTCAGCGGGATTTTTAATGTGTGTGTGTTTGTTTGTTTGTTGTTGTTGTTGTTGTTGTTTACAAAGGACAATACAGGAAACAGTTACGTGTTTAAAAGTACAATCAAGACGGCTTGTATGAGAAATGTTTAACATTTCAAACAGAGGTGCGTAAGTGGCATGTTGTTGAACCCTGACTGATCAGTGTACCCAACCTGTAATTTGCGGAAAAATGAAAAAAAAAAATACAACATTCGACAACATCGAACATACAGCAAGTTTAATGCGAAGGCTATTTGACGGGAGCAAGTTGTGTGGAAATGGATTTTCACAAGAAAATGCCACAGAAACAGCTCTAGACTCTGCTTTTATCAGCCCCAATCACTGTCATGTAACAGCTATATAGTGTGACATTATTAAATGGAATCAGATTGTCGGGGGGGGGGAATTCACTAAATTGCTTAAACAACAATAACTAAAATCAAGTGGTATTGTACCTTCATTTATTGCGACAATGTGATTGAGCTTATAGAAGACCGACACTTACCCAGGGTGCACAATGTTGCAATCACCAGCCTTTCAACTTCGTTGTGAAGTCAGCATCTTATCTTTAGACGGCCCTTATTGTCTATGAAACTTACCGTGAAACGAGTTGTTCATGAAAATATTTTTTGTTTGTTTGCTTGTTTTCTTTCCCGACCCGCAGAACTCACCACATTCGTTGACAAATTTCACCTCTCCAACGGAAACACGGTGAAGCACGTCAAAATCTTCGTTCCATCCCTCAAGGATTTCTGTAAAAGATAAAAGTAAGAATGATGCCTTAATCCCCTGCATGCCACATGAATATTCTGTCCATAAGTATGTGCGTGAAATTGGTGTAAATTTGACTCTTTGGTACAGAAAGGCTTAACCTTACATTTTCTTTTGTGACAAAAAACAACATCAACACATAGCACTCATTGTGGATATCAAGATATCAAACTTCATAGCATCGAGATTTCTTTTTCCCAACGATATGAGTTATTGCTACACCTTTTATTACATTTTCTAGTAATGTATGTATCAACTCTATGCACATGTGGTATTTCAAACTATATTATCTCTTAAAGGTAGGGGATACCTTTTACAGACCTCCCAAAATGCAGCAAAACATTAAATATGAACCTCAGGGGACTTGCTTAGGCCACTGCTTAGAAATTTGGAAGTTTTACAGTTATCTAAAATTTGAATAACGCACAAAACTCAACTTCTCAGTAGTTCTGTGTGTCAGCCACACTTAAGCCTTTTTGTTGCATTCTTCTGTATTTGTGATCTATAAACACAAATCTAAAAGTACAAGAGCTGATGTAATAACATATAGAGTGCGTGGCAAGAATGTATATAGAAATGTTAGTAAGTGTTGATGAACATTCTTCACAAAATATACATGATGGACACACATGCAGTACATGGGTCTGCAAAGGTAGCCTAGTAATGTACTGGAATTTACGGTGAGCCCCGAAAACAATTCAATTCAAAATCTAACGGTGAAAAAAAATGTACTAAATGTTACCTTCCACTTTCAATACTTTATGGGAGTTTCTAATATGATACTCTCTTCAACATAACACTGTATTTATACAACTCTTCATTTAAGGCGTGCAAATGGGATTCCCTACCTTTAAAGTGTTTTTTTTTTCAACTTTTGTAGTCTGTGACTAATATTGTCAAATTTAATCTCCTGAATGAAAAACAATCGTTGATGAATTTAATATACTTTAAAGTACAAATTTTCGTTTGGTACAATTTTGGTACAATTTCGTTTTAGGACTTTGAAATAGTTCCTCGTGCAACTTAGCGTTAATGATAGAAATTTTAGGAATAGTGCGTACATTTTTCTTTGTTTATAATTTTTTTGTTGTGTTATAAAACTCCTCGGTGGATCAGCTCCTTTTGTCATTATCGAGCTGAGGAGGGCAAGTCTGTTAATCATGACTTTCAATCTTGTAAAGTGTTCTTTAACCTGGTAAACTATGTGGTTGGAATTCAATATCACTTTCCAAACACTATGGTCTACATAAATAGGTCTGTGGTGAGATCAATGATGAATAAAAAAAAAGCAACTTATACAATTAAACAGAAAGAGAAGGACAAACAATGGGGGTGACTGCAATGTGTAAATGTGCTTGGTGGTCGATGACAGGGTTTGATGAGGCTGTAGAGCGTGGTATTACAAGCAACGATGACCGCTCGAGAGCGAGGTCAACCCTCGCAGAGGGGACAACCTGAGAAGGCAATGGGAGTGGAGATGTCTCGTGACACGGCTAATGACAACGTCTCGAGCATCGATACCACTGCCGGGGTAATAGGGAGTGACAACTCTATACATTTTTGATGTGGAGCATCCTTGTGAAGTGACTCCCACTGGGGGAAAACCAAGTTGACGCGCATCTCACGTAGCCTCGCTTCCAGCCTGCTGACCATCTTTTCTCTTTCTCTCCTTTTGCCTGAATAGCTCAGTTCACCACCAGCCCCACGTACAGGCATGCACGTGTAAAACCCGACCTCGACTTCGTATTTCCATGACGTACGAAAGTAGCGGAATTCAATTCCAGACTGAAGGACACATTGTATGCAGCTACTATCGTTCACTGGTTTGAAGGGAAAGGGCATCCACTGGCCTGAAGGTAAGGCTACTGCTATAAGTATCATGCTGCATTTTAGCTCTAGATTCAAGAGTATCCTCTGGGAGTCGGTTAAGAGGCGCACAAAAGTCCTCCAAGACGACTGTTTTAGACCACGAGCGTTATAGGTTTGCCTTCAAAAGGCCAATGGCCTTTTCAACTCCTACCCGCTTTGCATGGTTTCTTACTTGCTGCTAATCATTTACTTTTCACTATTTTCCAAATAATCACTCTAATTTCTAACATTGTCCTGTAGTTAATATGAACTGCAGGGTCAGCTTTGTTTATTCAGGGATACACGGGAGTGTTTCCTTGAAAGCTTTAATGTATTTAATTGAAAGCTTTAATGTACTTAATTGAAAGCTTTAAGGTATTTGCAACCTATGTCTGGTAGAAATGTCAATATGACATCATTCAAATGACTGTATTTCTTTCGAGGACGTCGAAGAGAAAATTCACAGGATGTCTGCGGTAATGAAAGCACTTCGGATGAATTCGAGAAAATTCGGCGAAGTTTTTACTGACACAATAAAATGGACCGATCTAACAACAGCATATGACGTCTCATAGCTAAAATAACATAAGTGCATTCAATGCTACTGAAGAAGAGGTTAAATGACTTCGAATTAAGGCTAATTGTGATATCATTCGAAAGAAAGGTGGCACAGAACGCTAATATACGTGTGCACAGTTTACAAACCATCACTGGAAGGCATATTAAAGTTGTTGGTTCTGTTGTTGTTGTTTTTTAGAAGGCAAGGGCCATAGCATTTTCGAATTTGAAAAGCCCACCCAACAATGGTGAATGTAACTAAACAGCAAATCACCCGGCACGGCCATTTCGAATGCATAACTCAAATAGTGTGGCTGCAAGACCAGTCCAAGCTAATGCTGACAATGACTTTGGCCGAAGTGGTCGGGGACGGCGATTGCCTGAGAGATATGGAATTTTACCTGTTATATGATATAGGTATACTGTTGGTGTTTTTAAAGCAGATCATTCAAATGACACTGAAAAGCGTTAGATTCACTTTGCATCGGTATGGTATAAAAATACAATGCTCACCTAGAAAAACAGTTACCCCTGAATCTGTGCATTGCCTGTAGTTGCAAGAAAGTTGCAATCAATTGCAACTTGCAACTGATTGTCACTGGCCAATCAAAATCATTGTTGCATGCATGCATGTCTTCTTAATAGGGCAGACCCTGAGCCAATCAGAATGGTTGTTTCAAAATTAGCAATTATTTGCAATTGATTGCACCTTTCTTGCAACACCCCAATAGTCTGTTGTTGCTTGCTGAGGCCATTCAGTGACGTCACAAATATCAAGCGCGTTCGGTGTGGAAAGGAGAAGACCCTTCTCGCTTTATGTTGCACAAACAGTGACAAATCTTTTCTTGAGGTCGTGAATTATAATAACTGCATGGGGCTGGCTTAAACTCTGTTTGCAATTTCATGAAATATTATTCACGTTTAATATCTTTGAATGTACAGTTTAAAGTTTGAGATCTGCATTTGTTCATTAGAATAACGCTGTTCATACCTGAATATCCCTCTTTAAGACATAATTGTCCTTTTCTTAACACTGGTCATACTCCCATGAACTCTTTGGAACATCATTTTCGTTTAGAAAAATCACATTACAAAAAAGGAATACAGACAAATACATGAAGTACAATGTGATTTGTAATCATTTATTCAAACATTTTTAAACTATGCAGACATGCAAGTGATCGTTTAGATAACAGCACAGTAGTGATGAAATTTGTTTTTCAATAGTTTTTGGCATCTATTACTGTAGACATGTTTTACTAGTTGGACGAAAATGTGCAGTAATATGAACGTGTGGTACATGTTTGGAAGTAGTGATGGTGGCGGTGATATAGGTAGACACGTTTTACCATCACAATGGACTACAGGTTTACACAAATCAGACTGTATATCGATGTAGATTTTGATTCACCAAGGTAGTATGATAAATCAACACGTAATCTAATCCGTTCGACAGGACCTTCTTGTGAAAATCACTTCTGACTTCTGTTCTGTCTGGCCCGTGATTTGTTAATGGGCGATGTTAATGCCTTTATTGTTCATAACCCTACGTCGAGGAATCTTCCAGATTACCAACTTGTATGTTGGTAACAATGTAAGGTTGCGTCTGAGGTTGCGTCCCGTACCAACGTTGGGGCTGGGTGGGGGGGGGGGGGGGCTTAGCCCCACCGTTGGTACGGACTTTCTTTAGCCCACTTTCTGTTTACACTTGTTTTTGCCAAAGTGGGCTAGCCCCACCGATAATCCCGTACAATCTGGCCCCGCAAAATAGCAGGGTTACCTCCGCAATTGCGGTGCCAAGCAAGCGAGTGTAAACAGAACGGAAAAATAATCCGGGGCTAAGCGACGGAGACGAAGTCCGACCCCCACAGACCAATCAGAAACGAGGTAATCAAGTGTTGCCGGTGCGTGCGTGTACTTGTACAGTGCACAGCGTAATCATGGATATTCATGTGGTTTGGAAAGTACGGGACTAAGAAATACGAGTTTAAAAATGTCAATTTTCTCCTTAGCCCAGGACAAGAGCTTAGTACGGGATTTATTGGCGAATGTAAAAAGCTGAAAAAATTGGTACGGGACTGACGATAGTCCTGGGTCAGAGAAAGTACGGGGTTAAGAGATATTAGTGTAAAAATGGCTTATCGGAAAATTTTTGATCGTCTTGTTGAAGTTCAAAATCAACAAGAATAACAATAACTAAGAAACTATTCGAAAAACAATTTTCTATTTTGAAGTGACACCAGGAGGTATTTATCTAACGCCACTAATGAGCACCGAAAATTAAACACAAGCTCGGTGTTTCATATTTAACACCGGACTTTTTGCAGTGTGTATTCAGTAGAAGTAGTATATCTATGCGGAGAAGAATTTATGAAGCGTGAAGTATTGAGTGATGAGGGTTTTCTGTACTTATTGGAGGCCATTTAAGGGCAATCTTTTGATGTTTTTGGCATAACAAATTATCAGTCATATCTTTGTGTTCGTAAGTGTCTCTTCTAGAGAGGATGTTCATAGCAAACTTTTCATTTAATACACGAGAAAGTATCATATGAGAATTTCACTATACTTTAATAGTAGATTACCAATGTTGCGGCCATTATTGGAAACCAGTTTGGCTGACTTGATAAATTCGTTGAACTGAAATATTTATAACAATACGAGTTATTGGTTCTCACCCAGGGTTTAATCTCCCGAATCACTCGAGAGCATTATTTTTCATCACAGACAAGAAAATATAAAAAGAAATGTCAGGTATTAGTTTATTAGTTTGAATATCTCATATTCCTCAAGGATACAAGAGTTGTATCACCCAGACTCGGATTCAGCATCCTCGAAATAAAATAAAACCTTAACAAAACAAAAAGATTGAGCGGACGATGAATAGTCAGACCAAAAATCTGACTTTGGCACTTGGTGTATTGACAGTTTTGTGCCAAGATATTATTTGGTTCCTTTGAGTCTATGATGGTAGACTGAATATTAACTGAAAAGGGTTATATTTTTGAAATCAGATGGATTTATATAACAGTGTTTCCCTTCACTATGCTCTTTGAAATTGACGAATAAAGTGGGAAAGGAAAGCGAAGAGAGAAGACGATAATCTATGTACTAGGAGGATTTTCTTTCTTTTTTATTGTTTTGAGGCATTCTGTACTTTAAAAAAATATAAATTCCTTGTTTACCTTTATTATTCTCTAAACAAAGAAACTCGGAAAGGAGGCTGTATTTGGCGAGGCATCGCTTCATAAACCTTTCAGACGGGATGTTTAAATGCATGGGTCCAACAATGATTTGTATTAAGATTGCTATGAAGGAGAAAGATGAGGGATGGAATAAAAAGTTACGAAAATCGTACTCATAAGTCTGAGAACAAACATAGTGAGGCCTTTCCCAATAAAGTATTTGTTTGTATTTTCCTGATACACTTATTTCTGCAAATTACGTCTCCAGCGAAATCATTAAGCGAGCATATAAAAACAATTTCGAGTCCATCACGGCTGAAAAAAAAAATTTTTTTCCAGGGGACAAGAACTTATGTCGTCGAAGTTTGTTTATTTGATATTTTCTTTAATGAGCCATTACCCTGGGGTTAGGAGATTCTTTAATGGTATGATACACTTAGGATTGCTTGACCCTCAAGGCTGGTCGAATGGACAGCGTGAGGATATTGCGATGGCGTTTTGGCAATCAGCGAACTTCCTTTGAAATAAAAAAAGAAAGCTTAGAAATATAGTCACCCCATAGGCAATCATTTGTCTCTTCGCCGCACAATTCTTTGAGGCCAGACCCAGTATAGCTGGAGTTAGCCTGAGGAATCTATGATATAGTCCCGTGACATAACGACATTTTAATGCGGCACGCGCGGGAAATCACTTCGAGTTCCCGCGGTTGAGGCGCTTCGCTACCTTGCCATTAGCGTTCATTTTAATCACCCATTCATTTTCCTTCCAGCGAGGCAATTTGTTTAAAGTTTAGTGAATTGCTGAATAATTTGTCCCGTTCATTCATTCGTTTTTTACTTTCTTCCACGTTGGGCTTGGACCCAAGATTGTCCACCACACTGACCGCAAGATGATTGCGCATTGTTCTTCAGAACGTGCCCCAAGGCGCCAAGGAAAGAGCATCATTACAAACCTGATTCGTTCATAGACTTTCCACTTGTCTGGTGATCGTCTGCTTGTCACATACAGATTAAGCAGTGAACAACGAATGAAGATCCATGAAAAATGTTACTAATGAGGTGTGTATGGTGTGGGTGTGTGATGTGGGGGAAGAGAAGTCGTGAGGTTCGCTTCCTGTGGGTTTTGTAACTTTCTAATGAGTTGACTTAAGGAATATAAAAATGGCTGTTTCGAGGCTTTTCATACAACAAAAAGTTTTTAAGAAGTGACAAGCACTTCATTGCCCGGGGAGATTTACGTCATTTTCTCATTTCAGGACGATTTCGAAATATAGTTTAAGAATCTTTTCTGTGGTTAAAAAACAAGAAAACTATAATAGATACAACAACTTGGGGAAAACCAAGAATTTAAGGAGATATAAAGTCCAGTGTGCTTTATTTTTTTGTCAGCGGAGAAAAACTTCATTTACTGCGCTGGAAAAGTCGAAATAATTTTTCCCATAGATCTAGGCAGCGACATCGAATGAACCTTGTTAGTTGTTGTTGGCATGTTAGTTTGTGAGCAACTTATCCAAGAAGCCTTGTGCAGGTGGGCTTGATATCTGCGTCTATTGATCATCATCATTATTTTTGTCCCCTCATTGCCTCTGAAGTGAAGTGAATTCGTTTACCTTTCCATCACACAGTTAAAATCAACGACACCGTGAATCAGTATTGGCGGTGGCAGTATATATTTGGGGAAAAGAGAAGAGACGATGACTTTTAACCCAGTATGTGCTTTTGCACGTAAAACCTCGTAGCACTGTTCAAAGTTCCTGGCACAGAAAGGGTTGAAATTACTTACATTCGACACATTCTACTTCTGGCTACACTATGGTTATGTAGCAAACATGAGGGCTCGTCTAGTACCCCCTTGCTATTTCTAAGGCTTCTTTATTTTGTCTGCCCAATATGTTTAATTTACTCATCTTGAGGGCAACATGCAAACACACACACACACACACACACACACACACACACACACACACACACACATATATATATATATATATATATATATATATATATATATATATATATATTCTTTACACTACCCCACTCCTGCCTGACATGCACCACCGCACACAAACCTTCCCCCAATATCACATGATCACTCACATCCCGCCACAAGACAGCCACAAGACATCCAGGCAACGCAAACGTCTGCTTAGCAGGTAATTATATTATTTAGTTTATTTATGATATATGTTTGATAATTTTTATTGTATGATATGTTTGTATGCTATATATACTCACTATACACTCATTTACAGTTATACATTGTTGCAAAGTGCCAAAAAATATTGCCAAGTATGTCATGTAACTATTAACTCATGCTCAACTTATATTTAATATATTGTATTTATGACTTCAGATTTGTTATGCTCAAAAACATATATTTCGTTTCACAAACAGACATTAAAGCTGAGGAAGACCACGGTCGAAAGCTTCACAACTCTGCCGGTTTCATGCGACATCTTCTGTTATCTACATTGTCTCAACTATATATATATATATATATATATATATATACAGATTACGCACACACACACACACACACACACACATACACATACACACACACACACGCGCACGCACACACACATACACACACACACACACACATATCATAGTTTACGTGTGGAAATTGTTGTTTTTTTCTTGTTGTTAATGTTGTTTTGTACATTCACAAACTCTATACATTCCGCGTAAGGAAACAACAAAATGAACGTTCCAGCAAGTAAATACAATGCTATATGTGATCTAACTATACTCAAAGACAGCGAGTGAACTAGAAATTCAACAACTAATTCATGATCAATAATAGTAAGCATTTGGCATCAATGTGTCTCTGTATAAGACTTCCGTCGGATAAAAACCGGCAATCTCCCTTAAATAGTTTCCACGGTGATGCTCTACTTCGATCGTTAAAGATCTAATGCTACGGTTGAGCAGCTGCTTCGCCACTGGATTGAACGGTTTTGAATTTCGAGAATCCTAATCGCCTCTCTGCAGAGAGGGAGGCACAATCTTCTTGCAGTTTTTTTGGGAAAACGTCACCACCTTATCGGGCTTTGAAAGAACGAAAGAAGCAGACGTATGGGGTATTACGTCAAATCCACCCTACGGGGGAAAGGGATTGCGTGATACGACTCTGCAAGGGGGACACCGGAAGACCGAAAACTAAAACGTGGCGGAGAATGAAGATTCAGAAGCGTATGTTATGTACGTGATAGCCTTGAACCCATTTCATCCCATGCTCTCAGCGTTTGTGTTTGCCAGGAAAAACGACGTGGCCGGCCGCAGAGAATAGCAAACACAAAATAAAGATGTACCAAGAGCCGAAATGAGATATTTCAAGACGCCCATCACATCACAGATCTATTTCACTCACAGTATCAGCATGCCAAAAAGAACACTGTAATCAACACAATTGCTATATTTTCAGACGAATCTGTGTAATCTTTTTCTTTACGTGTACGAATTAGTGTGATCAAGTAGAATTACTGATGCTATGTTAGCTGCCATTTTTTTTTTCTGTGTGTACTCCTTTGCTTCTTTGCGAATATATCATGAGACGAAATTCGAATAAGGAACACGTAAAAAAAAGAGGGCATATAATCTGCACATTAAAAGAAAAATAGGTTAAATTTTGAACCTTTATACGTGTGACACAATATCATTGTAGCACCTTTATGGGTGCAACTTTCCACCTTTCAGACCAGTGATCACGTTTAAAGATGCAAATTGTGTCACACGTAAAGGTGCAAAGTTGAAACTATTTTTCAAAGAGTGTATGTGTGTCTATGTAGTGTAAAGATGGTCGACGGATAAAGGTGACTAGATTCAAAATCAATTTCCAATGCCATTCCTTTCGTTCAGAATGAACATTCATAGTCCTCTAAAGGGCATATCACTATGGCAACTGCTATCATAACACACTGCGATTATCAACATCAAAGGGTTCCGTTAACTTACTCATTGTAGCATGGGAAATGCATTCCAAATCTAAGATGGTACGTGCTATTTTGTGACATGTATTTCTTAGCTATATAGGAAAAAAAATGATGTTCGTTGCTTGAAATTAGGGAAGACAAGAAGCATTACAAAGAGTGTCGCACTGAAAAGAAAATTCGTACGAAGCAAACTGGCATACCCTTTAAGGGATAAACAGCATTGGTGGAGATGAGAATTGGGCTTTTAACTTTTTGTGAGATACCAAGAAAACACTTATGAAATGGTACAGAGCATACCATTTTAAGATGAATTCAAAGTTTATTTGATGAAAATCGGGTTTGGAATGACTGAAACACCCAAAAACAAAGTAAAACAAAGCGATCGTAATAAAATGTGGGTCCCACACTTTATTGAATCGCTCTGTTTTGGATGTCTCAGTCATTTTAAAACCAATTATCATCAAATAAACGTTGAATTCCTCATGGAATCACATGCTCTTTCACATTTCATAAGAACTTTCTCATTATCTCACCAAAAATATTAGAAACCTGATATTAGGT
This sequence comes from Diadema antillarum, assembly GCF_040938485.1. Taxonomy (NCBI): domain Eukaryota; kingdom Metazoa; phylum Echinodermata; class Echinoidea; order Diadematoida; family Diadematidae; genus Diadema; species Diadema antillarum. Next base: position 504,174 of record NW_027272022.1, on the reverse strand, counting down.
CTCAACAAAAACTATACGATCCATTTAACGAAATCCTAACTAGTGAGAGAGGGAGAGAGAGAGAGGGAGAGAGAGAGAGATGGGGGCGGAGGTAATCAAGAGCTTCTCGTTTTGGGTGACCTTGAGTAGCAAAAGAAGGTCACCAATATGATGCAAAAGGGATGCAGAATTATATACATCGATACGCGATTTCACATGTAATAAGCATACTTTATAAGATTTGTATCATTCTCGACATTACAAGGATGAAAGCAAAGACATGCCACTGATCCCTTTTAGATATAACAATCCCTCGCAAAAGACGTTCTAAAAATAGTCTACCTTTTTGTGGTATTGTTATAACTGCTCCTAATGCGCAGGTTGTATAAGAATATTGAAAACTACAAACTTGAAGAACGCCATTGTTGTCAGAACACCCCATTTTGTGGTATTATGTGTGGTTGAAGTGGCTTCCCCCAGGCTTTCCCATGCATCCTCAGCTCTACCTTTATGACAACGTTAATCGTGGAAACTCTCATAATTATTGCGTTGATTTCTGTCTCAAGTCGTATCAAACTTTTATATCCATATCGAATCAGTGATTTCTGATTCAGCTCTAAATGCTTATGAGAAACAACGATGAAGGTTTGTACACACGAAAAAACGTTCTGGGATATTACGGGCACCTAAAATTGATGTTCAATCTTTGCCTGTTAGAATGATGCTTACCTTTTGTTATGAAATTCATTTTCGTTTCCTGTGTAAATGGATGCCGAAGAGAATGACGTTTAACAATTATGCTTTCACCTTATTGCTTTGATTTCCATCTATTTTAGTCTCTTTCAGGTCTAGAAACAGTCCGTCTTTATGATTGCATCACTGTTTTCATTTCTCATTCATATTGAAGTGATTCAGGGATGATATTTATAGTAAGGTATGTACAAAGGCAGCTCGAGGGAGACTCTAATGTTTACACTACACGGGTACCGTCAATCCAGTTCGTGGACTCATCCTTTTTCGTATATTAAGGGTTGCCTGTGGAATGAAATGGAATTGAAAGCGAGAGCCACTCGATGAGACTTTTCGAGGATTATTTGAGTTGAAGTCCTAAGTAAGAGAAAAAAAAAAAAATGTGCACGGGAGCATTTTGCCAGGATAGTAAACATAAGGAGACGTGGAACATCCGCCATTCCCAGGTCTGGATGACACTTCGGTATGACTGTTTGTCCATTGAGTTCGGAGGATAGGCAAAAAAGTCCAACAAAGTATGTGCTGGAGATTAAAAGAGGCGCTTTCCCCGGATTCCTATTCTTGCGCTTAATTTCTTTGAGAAATCTTGTTTGATGCAAAGTACCAGGGTACTCTGAAGTTAGCAAACGCCACTATAAAGATAACAATGAATAGTTACATTTTTCGTTTGATTTTGCCTATCTCATTTAAGATACAAGTTTATCATTGCAGGAGGCAGGCCCATCTGGTATATGCATTTTAAGATTGGTTTTCCCTTCGCAATTCAGCTCAAACTTTATAACAATAGAGAGCTTTAGATCTGCTACGCGAACGCAAAGACGACGCAGCCTCCCGGGTTGGAGAATGGAAACAGCTGTTTCGGGCATGCAATGGCATGTGCATTTTGCCTAACTATAGCATCGCGTTTCATCACGATCATCTGGCCTATATACGCAACTTTATTCTTTGTTTGAGCAGGATTGATAAATCTTAGAAACTGTTACCTAAAGCTTATGCATTATGTCGCTCTGAAATCGTGTGAAGTGCCCTAACCGACTAAGAAAAGAACACCCCACAAAGGTCATTCTTACCAATGTGTCCATGAACGAACTCCGAACTGGCTTACTAGAGCTCGCTAATAACCCGAAACATACAGATCACATTATTATACGTGAGTCAAGTCGAATCATTTTGTACATCCATTTCAAAACAAGTGATTTCGGATTAAACTCTATCATGTCTATCAAAAAAAAAAACACTTGAGGAAAACAATGACGGATAAGGGTTTGTAAACATGAGAATCAAATTGCAATATTATGGATATCTAAAATGGCTCAAACGCGGTTTGAATCGTCCATCTTTTCTTTTATTTTTCGTTTTAAATCGACTTTTTTTTAACCACGAATTAAAAATCGGTTGCGTTTAGCTGTTGCTGTAAAATGCCCAAACGGTGGAATGGTGATTACTATACCTCAGACAGTCTTCAGATAAATGCAGGCAAGATAACCTGTCCTTCTTTTTTTTTTTCGTTAATGTAATTCCTTTCCCACAGACATTTTGAAAGATAGGGTTTCAAATTCAATGAAAACTCATCAATTAATGTGACATTTGAGGACAATGATGAATTGGTGAAAGGAGAAGCTTTCAAAAAAAAAAGAAGAAAACGGTTACATTGTCGCCACACAATTCTGTCCAAAAGCAATTACAACGAAAACACACCATGAAGAAAGAGACTGCAGTGTCATATTGCAATAACCGTCGCCGTCAATTTCTGGCGTTGTGCGTTTATGAGCTACTATGTTAATGATGTTAAAGGTATCATATTATAATATGCGAAATTTTCGCAAACATAATGTCCTTTTCAACTAGTGAGCTGAGAGCATTCAAAATAGCAATTTAATTGCTGGAATTCTCTTTAGCTTGCAGTTGATCAACTGGGCACTGTTTTTTGAAGTTAATTAATTGACTTGTCCCGCACTAAGTCACATTGTCATAGCTCCAAATGGTGTGTGTAGAAAACATAATGAAAATGAGGCTGATTGTGATGTGCAAGAAGATTTTTTTTTAATTTCATCTCTGCTTTTGGTTTCCAAGGTAGATAAAGTTAAAGGAGACTTCCGAATGATTTTCGGACTTTTGCATTTGAACATCTAGAAATAGGTCTACATAGGGTACAGAGTTTCAGAATTTATAGTGGTCAGGATAACTGATTGGGATTTCAAAATTCATCATAAATCAAAATAAATAGGGATGATGACATAGCAGCTTCATATAGAGCTACATGAGTTGGGGCTCAAGGAAGCTGAGCAAAAGAAGAAAGCATGCATGAATTCTTCACAGGTGAAGTTTAAAGCCTGCAGTATTGTAATGGAATTACACAGCTACATTATTGAAATGTTAATATATGAACCTGCGATGTCATCATCCTTGTTCAGTGTAATTTCTTTGGGGTTTTTCAGAGTATTGGTTTCTCGGCTCAATGACCACAATGAATTCCGCAAATCTAGACATGGCTATATCGATTTATTTACTACTTTGATGTGACATTATGTAAAAAAAAAAATCGTCTGAAATGTCCCTTTGATATTACCAGGGATTGGAGCGAACAGTGCGGTGTCTCTGTACAACACTGTATCGATTCCATGATACCTCTTTGAACGTTCTGCATAGAGTGTAGTGTGCGACATTAAATATGCCAGTATGCCATAGTGAATGATGCTGCCAATCATTATCATAATTAAGTTTTTTCTCACTGAATATTGTAGGCTGATGCATTCGCTTTCGGAGGATTGATACAACGCTTGTCATCTCTCACATACATAATAATTACGGAAGCTTTTGAAAACATAAAAGATAAAAAAATTGTACCTCTAATACACTATTATCCCTCTGTGTGTCTCGTTTATTTCCTGTCCATAGGTTTGTGTGTAAAATTTGTGCACAATTGACTCATTGGCACAGAAAAAGTTTAAGTAGAATACCTTCCTCCAATTTACACTGAAGAGCACATTAGCATTGAAATTTCATGAAGAAGTAATGCCATTTCAAATTACAGTGATGTTTTACTTTAGGCTTCTATTTTTTTTTTAACAAAGAGCTTTACTTCACTTGCAAATAGATCATGGTTTTGGTGATAACATTAGGAAAGCACACGACTGTCATGAAAATAAATTTGACTCCGAAATGCGCATTTTCTTTTCTTTTATGTGGTTATCATATCACAGCGACATTCTCCTTCGAAAAGATTTCACACAAAGTAGTCTGTATTATTATGATATCCTATACATTCATTATAATCTATTAGTAACCCGAACAATGATCTTCAGCATTTTTTATCCTTTATTTTTCTTTTTTACTGAAGCTGTTTTTTTTATTTCCATCTGGTACGTCACTGCACATTTAACAATCTGACCAGTCTCAGAAAAAAAAATGACACTCACCCAATTGTTTTATTTCTTTAAAAAAAAACAAGAAAAAAGGAACATTAAGTTCAAACCATAACAACTCATGGTTAGCCATTATGTTTGTCTGAAAATATGAATTAGTCATCTGGTAAAGGATCTTTCTGCTCTGTCCTCCAATTAGAAAGGGTTACTAATCTAGAGGGGAAACGAATTCCTTGAAGATGATCATCATTCAAGGAAGTGATGAGGGGATGATTTTCTGTTTTTTATGTTTTTGGGTTTTTGGTGTGTTTTTTTTTTCAGGTAGGGTTCCAGCTTCCATTCGCAGAGATATTACATAGAGATTAATGAGATGTTCCTGACATAGCTACACCATTTAGGCCTATTTTACTCATGACAAGGAAGAAGACTGTTACCGAAGGTGTGTGCTATGACGTTGAGAGTAAATTTATCAAGAGCAGTCATGGACTGATGATGGACAACAATGACAGTTGGTGAACAGACCAAATCTTCAATGCGATATTGACAGTTGAAAGACACGCGATGTAAGATAAAATAGTAAGTATGGTGATGATGACGCCAAAGATTGCAGTGATCCATGTATCGAGTATCAGAAGATGCAGAGACTCCAACTCTCCCGCTTTCGACAGGAGATCTCCCGCCGAAAGCCCATTTTTGCAAAATCTCCCGTTCTCCCGCTTGATATTAACCCCCCCCCCCCCCGGCTCTGTGTCTCCCGCTTGAAATGATTTCTTACTAAGTGTCATTGTATGTTGAAAAATAAGCCTTAGCTACCACGAGAGAGCATCTAGAAGCCTAGAGCTTCCAGGACCCTTAAGCGGGCCCTGGACCCCGGCCGTAAGGAACTTCGCACTTCCCGCTCGCAAGTTGGAGTCTCCCGTTTGCTAGGGGGTTTAGGCGGGAGAATCTCTAGATCAGAAGGTGCTTGGGGTTGGAGTCTCTGAAGATGACAAGGAACGGTCTCAAGGGCATCCTCAAAGACGTGCAATTTGCATATGCATAGTACAAATTAGATAAGGATGGGAATGGAAATGAAGGGTCCCACTAAGAAGCAAAGCTTGTACGATATGGGACCCTCAGAAAATATATAAGAGAACGACTAATAAATTAATGAAACTACAAACAGATATAAAACCAAATGAATATATTGCTAAGAATTGTGTACATATACCAGTAAGAATGCAAAAGAGCGGACATAAAAGGAGAGAATAGACACAACGGTATATACGGTACAATAAGCATGATAACAGGAACATCTCAGAGGAGGACTTAAGTTTGACAGATTATTTTTCTCTAATAAAAAAAAAGAGTTATATTTATGTAATTGCTTAATGTTTTTTAGAAATTATGACTTGATTGAGATGGTGAAACGAACCTGATTCACTTATGCGAGATTTCAATAAAAAATTATTGTAATTTATTCTTAAAAGAGTTCAAAGTTGTAGCTGTTACTTTATCATTGTTATGAAGTGAGTTCCAATAATTTGGCCCTTCGTAGATGAAGGTGTTCTGAGCCAGCTAAGTTCTCAATTTGTCCCTTACCGCAATTCTTTTCGTCCGCAGCATTGGGGCAGTGGTCCACGTCATCACACTGGAACTCCTGTGCCACACACTGGGTCAGGTTGCCGCATGGGAAGAACCCCGGTTCGCAGGTCTGGAGCTTTTCGTGAACCTGCCCGTAAACGCCCACGATAATCAGAGCTGGAAGAAAACATATAAAATATATCAAAGTGTTATTTCCACCTCTCAGCAGTCGACATAATCAACGGACTTACTTTTATAGAGAAATAATGATAACAATAATAATAATGTACATTTCTAAAGCGCAACAATCCGTGTTGGTACGTTAAGGTTCAAATTTGTTATGAAGAAATGACATGAAAATCGCCTCTACACCTTATCTGAAATAATATCTATGGCAACAAGTCAGCAAACAGAGTGTGCAATACCTTGCATTTTAATGTCAAAATGTACCACCTATTTTTAATGGGCAGCCTCTACAGGCATTGTATGTCATATCAAATTGTGGAATAAACAACTGTTTGGTCTAACAAGTATCAAGTAAAAATTAATGTATGGTGTGAGTGTATGTGTGTGTGTGTGTGTGTGTGTGTGTGTGTGTGCGTGCCTGCCTTTTAATTTCTTGCAATGTGATTCGGCCGCCCATGAACGCGTAATCTGCAACACATATTTCGGTAGTGACTAGTGACGTCACTAACTCCATCTCTCCCTCTCTTTAAAGGGGCATTCCAAACGATTTTCATAATATCACATCATGTAGTACATAAATCGACAGCTGGATGTATACATTTGTCGATTTTATTGTGGTCCTTGAGCAGAGAAACAATTCTCTGAAAATCTTAAACAAATTACACTGAACAGTCTTGATGACATAGGAGCCTCACATATTTCAGAAATGTGGCAGTGTAATTCCATTACAATACCACTTACTTAACAAGTTCACCTGTGTAGAATGTATGCATGTCATCTTCTTTTGTCCTGCTCCCTTGAGCCCCAACTCATGCATTCTTATGGTGAGGCTGCCATGTCATCATCCCTGTTCATTGCAATATGTTATTCCTCAACCCAATCACTAATCACCCATTCGCATTGTATCTACATAAAACGACTTGTGTATATCTGTGTGTGTGTGTGCGTGTGTGTGTGTGTGTATGTGCGTGTGTGTGTGTGTGTGTGTGTGCGTGTGTGTGTGTGTGTGTGTGTGTGTGTGTGCGTGTGTGTATGCATTGGGTAACGGATAAGGGGGTAGGTAGGGAAGGTATTTTTTTTCTTTTGTGTAGTTACGTGTAAGTTTGTGTACAAATGTCAACTGTCTGTTATGTCTTTCGGGTCACGCACCAATTATTGTTTGGGTCTTTTTTTTTCCGTTGAGCGATCATTTTTTATTGTATGTTGTGTGCATACATTCAAGATCAATTTTTTGTCATGTGAAATTATAGAAATCTAATAAAGATTATAAAAAAAAACCCGGTGTGTGCGTGTGTTTGTCTGTGTGTCTGGGTGTATCTGTGTTTATTAAGTCCTTACAATTTTCGAACTGATCTGCAATGGATACCCTATGAATCTACAGCAGTCGTGGCGAAACCACTGCCCGTGTCACGTGGTCGACCCGGCATACTAAACACTCGTCAGGTTGTTGCTCCTCGTGAAGTAGGCTAACCAGAGGGCCGACTGTGATACAATCGAATGTAAAGTGGCATATTTTGATATATTATCACTTTGCTGGAAAATGCCATTTAAGAAGCGAATGATTTTAATTTCGAAAGCATAACCTTCAATGATAAGTTGCTAGATCTCTTCAGAGGCCGGTTGGGTGGGGTGGAGGGGAGGGGGGAGGTCCGATTTGATATCTTCTCTCTCCAGTAGTGTTAGAATCCATCTGCATTTTCTACATTTTGATTTCAATCTCGGAATACAGTTCTTCCCACACAAATCCCAACCAACTCTCAATGACACGAAGATTGTACCTAAAACCGGCTATGAAGAATACTAAAGTAGTTCCATATCTTCGACTGATAGCATTAAATACTTTATATCTATTTGGTCATCTTCATGTCTCTAATTGCACTATGGTATACGTATGTCCATTGATTGGAAACTTCAACAAGCGTTTCAATACATTGTGTAAATCAACACGCAAGAGATTCACACATACCCCCGCGCGCGGCCTCCACATTGGAGTTATAGTTGGTATAGTGAATTCATGGAGCTACCCACGGTGAATTAATGCAGCGTGTAGATTAACGCAGTTCATGCATTTAATTTATTTATAAGAATTTTGGAGATTCGATTAACGTATGTGCATGATGTCTGTTTTATGTATACATATATATATATATATATATATATATATATATATATATATACTTAGATATATGTAAACTCACTACCAATGGAACCAAGGTGATTTTCTCGATTGTTTGAAGAGTAGAAGTGAGACATGCACGGAAACACTCCAATGTGAAGAGGTTATATTTTTCGTAGTATTGAAACGGGCCAAAGGCAGTGCATCAGCTTTAAAAAAAAATGGCTATTTCCATCCTGGCGATGAAAAGTGTTACCTTGAATGTCAGCTGCTAATGATGCGCGAGCCAGCATCGATAGGCACCGAGCGGTTTTCATTACAGTCTCTCTGTTCACCATGCCGATGATTATAACTCGTGGTTACAGGAGGGCGTGTTGGAAATGAACATTATGAAAGTTGTTAGATGTTACCTTGAAAAGGCTTATAAATAGATGCTTCGGGGCATTGATACAAACACCTCTCTCCCGCTATCATCCTCTCTTTTCTATCTGTATTATTTTGTCGCTGTTATATAGTGATGACCTTCTCGTATTATCCCCTGACCTTTTTGTTACTCATGTAAAGAGCAAGGTGTTGCGCCAGCCCGCATGTTGACATTGGTGCAATGTTTGTGTAGTCTAATAAAAAAAAAATGTATTGTTTCAAATGATTCATTACTGCAATATTCGTTAGTGCATCTTTCAGTTCGACATATCCCTGTCTTCATGAAAGCTGTATGTCAAAAGAAAGTAATTATTGCGTGTAAAAGTGTGAGTGAGGAGCGAAAGCGTTGGCTTTGTTGGTTTATTTTGGTATTTGGTTGGGGGAGGGGTTGCTATTTTAACTCATTGCCTGACTACAGAATTGGAAGCTTGATATGTGTGAATACTGCCTATTAGCACGTTTTCGAGAAGTAACACCAGAGCTGCTAAACGCGGGCAGACACATTTACTATGTCTACTGCCAACGACCTGTGAACCACCGCATCCCAATTTTCTTTTGGGTTGTTAATGTATTGAGCTGATACGCAAGGAAATGAGGTGGCTCTGCTCTCGTAAAGCACAATATCTATGAAGTTTATCATGCGTGTTGAATGAGATATAATAGATTCAGACGTTCGTTTATAAATGAGACGCTACTCACTTCCCTCTTACCGTGTAAATAGAGAGGCAAGACACTGTGCCTTCACGCCCGCGCCTTTTTTTGGCGCAAATTGGAGAAATCAGTGATTATGTCTCACGCCCGCACTGGATGAAGCAGTATACATGCGCTTAATAAACTTTGTTGGAAACCAAGAACAGGGCACAAGAAAGGGGCACACGCACACGTTGTTATTACACACGGTATGATATGCCTGGAACTTTAGTTCCATGTGCTGATAGCTGTTCCTTGGCTAGTTTTGACCAAATCAACTTGGCGTATATGATGAATGTAATGCTTACATAAAGTTCTAACTTCACGGGTGCAACCATGAGATGTTGAAAGGTGTATCATCTTTATCACCCTTCGTTGTTTCTTGTTCTCCTTCGATCTCAGGCCGCTATTTTTTTTTGTTCCATCTTGTGTCTTGCTCTAGGGGTGTGTCTTTCGCCATCCCTGCGTTCATCAAGTGGATGCGTTTATCAACTCACTTCTGGTGCGGAATTAAGGTTTCCAAACAACTTTCAGGGAGTTTTGGGCAGTTGATAAAAGCAAAGCTATTTTGAATACGGGGTTAGAAATGCGATTTTGAAGCGCCGAATAAAGTGTGATCGCAAACGCGTATGAGTCAGAAACACGTTTCTGTAGAGTTGATAAACACAAAGTTGTTTTGGAACGCGTTAACAGCTCGAACCTGCCCATGTCAACCACTGCCAACTACACATCTCTCCGCTCCTCGAGTCAAACTGCGCAATGGAGCTGCGCAGTGACAAGGTCTCTCAATCGACTCATGACAGAGAGTTGATAAATGCAACAACTCGAGAAACGCGATCCGAAAGGCGTTTGTAAACGCGCTTTGATAGTGGGCATTGAAACGCATTTTAAACACGGGAAAGTTGATGAACGCACGCTTTGGGAAGCTGCATGTTGCAGAGTGGATAAAACTCCTGGCTCCCAATCGGAGAACTCGAGTTCGATTCCCGTTCAGTGCTTACGTTCTTGGACAAGATGTTTTTTATCCACCTTGTTCCTCTCGACCCATGTGTATAAATGGGTACTTGGGGTAGTAATAATGGGTGGGCCCTCTGGTAGAACACTGAAGTGGCTACTCTGGATAAAGAAGACCATTATCATCGCACAATATTTCTAAAGAACTACTCATTGGATTATAAGTGTCCGGGCAGGTGCATATGACAAAACATGATTGAAACACAAATGGAAACGAGAGGCCAGCTAATACGAAACATTCAAACATAGACAAGGAAAACTGTGAAGTTGACGACAAACCTAAGCGATAAGAATAAATCAAACCACAGACAGTTGGTATGACATTTCACTTCCTGACTTAAGATTTTCCATTTGGCAAAGTGATTGAGATCTTTCATTGGCTTCCTTCCGTTTCCGTTTGATGTAAATGGTCGGTTGTGCCGTAATGTTTGAAACTGCGTGAATATTTCGTATTCCTGGGATAAATAAAGGTCAGCGCACGAAAGAGACACATCAAAAGTTCGTCCTTTATCTAAGGAAGGTGATTCAGTGATACAATACTGTCCTATAAAGGGCAAATTGACAGTTTAAGATGGGAGTTCGTAAATTGATAACCGTATATTCTCAGTGCTTTCTTTCTTTTTCCTTTTTTTTTGGGGGGGCTATTATAGAGAGGGGAATGGGCTTCGATACACGCTAAATCTGTGTTAAAGTCACCTCATCCCCTATTTTGATGTTTAAAGGATATCGTTACATGACAGGTATCAAATACAACATCCGAAGTGTGTCTAATGCGATATGTTCAGCTTGAACTAGAAGGTTGATAAAGTAACCCCCTATATATTGGTCGATTTTGCTTCGCCACACGTAGTTTAGACGTCAAAGGCAGAAGTCAACAAATTTAAGGTAGATGTTCTACATTTTCTCTGCTTCACAGTCTGTCAGCATGCCAGCTTGTGCAGAGTGGCGGCAGACCCATATATCCGAGTCCATATCGTAATGGCGAGATCGCATTCAATATGGCTTCCGTTTCCAATGTCAAAGTGTGAACAGATCTGACTGCCAAGCGACATGCAGAGAAGTTCAAGCGGAAGCGTAAACCTCACGAATAAAGGATCTTGTATCTGTGCTCGTATTGCGCAGGGTGTGTTGTATATTCTTAGCACACTGACGCTGTCGCCTCAAGAGATGCCAACTACCAGGTAATGATTTGCAGGTCGACTGGTCAAGTAGGTTTCCGAACGAGGCGGAGCGGAGGGATTGGGCGGGGAGAGGAGTTATGGTTGATAAGGCGGGTTGGCGCTCACTGACCCACATACATGTATATCACTAGTCTCTTGACTTTCAAGGCTTATGGACGTGGAAGATTTAGATGATATAGGAGGAGCACACTGTCATATCAAGCGAGATACAATGTACTATTAAACGTTAATTTCTGAATATTGTTATTTCATGCTTCCATGCAACGGATATGTAAATGTGAGTACGTTATTGTTAGACTGTTATTTCCCCATGATAAAAAGAAACGTTACAACTTTTACCTCGGACCTAAAACTATACTTCGGTTTACCCAAGAGAAAATTGCACGATTAAATTTTGGGCACAGAATCTTGAAAAATTATGTTATCCGTAGTCTCAGAGACAACAGTGCAAATTGTCAGACACTGTAACTTTCTTCTGTTTTCATTCTCCGGCGTGTTTGCTGTAGCTCTTCCAAAACATCCAACAATCTCCTCTATAAAATCGACGAGAGGACGAATGCCTAACTAGAGGCTATGTATTCTTGGGAACAGTATCCGGGATAAAGATATCAGACGGATTGATATCCGTCAACGGGTAATGTCTCGCTGACAAGCATTCGCATAGGCTGCAATCCGATAAAACGCATCCCGTCTTTATGGATTTCTGTGAATTACGCAGGTGGAGTTGTCTTGTTTCTCTTTTCATCTGGAGTTGACACGGTTGTCTATATTCTCATTCCTTGGAATTAGGAACTCTGATAATTGATTCCATAAAACGCGAATAAACATTAAAAAGGCTTTCCATATAATCGTTGAGCCGACCTACGTGATGTTGATGCTTTCAAGATGGGTCGATATACACGCAAAGACTGGTCGCCAACATAACAGCATTCAAAGAACAGCAATAACAATCAGCAACCATTTGGAGACCAAAACCTCGGAATTCTCCAAATGTTTGATCAAGAAAAGAAAAATCTTGATGGTGATTTGGCGACTTTCCGCTGAAAGACAAACGAACGGTCGGCAACTGTTCGGTGATTTCAGGAAGACTATAGCAATTGGTGTCTGTGTCTGTGCCATAAATTTGTTACGTTATATAGTTTATATGTTTGCATTCTAGAATCATAGTGAGTATTGTTTATAGTATCAGCATCATAAATCAATGAGCAAATGTACAATGGTTAAATAGATGAATTTAATATGAATATATTTTCTTGGTATAAACAAATTGGTGCTGGAGTTGTTTTGTTACCAGTGTTCCACGTCTTACAAGCTTGGCTCTTTAGTGGAACACTGTTTTCCGTCGTTATGATTGCTTTCTTCTTTTTTTGTTACCATGACAAAGAGTACATTGTTTCTTTTTTTTTCATGACATCATTCGTGCATATACTTTATATTGTATTCGATAAAATTGTTCTTACCAGATGAATGACAAACAAATCGACAACTTGTACCGCTTTGAATCATGTTTTCTTTTTCTTTTTGGACGATGGAAATAAGCAAACTATTGAATTGAATTGAATTGAATTGAATTGAATTGAATTGAATTGAATTGAATTGAATTGAATTGAATTGAATTGAATTAAATTAAATTAAATTAAATTAAATTGAATTGAATTGGTCGCCGGTGGGTTGTTGATGTTCGTACTGCGCTCCGTAACCATTTAACGATTTAACGATACGTAACCATTTAACGATACAAATGACGTGTATTTAAATTTCATTTGGACATGTAAAAGTTACTTTGTACTGACTTTGTGTATATGCAATGTCATATTATATGGTTTGGCCGGAAATGAAATAGAAAATGAATGAAAACGATTTCTAGAGGGTACAAATAAAAGATCGCGTGAAAGCATCAGTATTCCCATAAGCTGTTAATACCTAGCCAGACAGCCACCTGATCATGGATTTGAATTGAATTGAATTGAATTGAATTGAATTGAATTGAATTGAATTGAATTGAATTGGTCGCCGGTGGGTTGTTGATGTTCGTACTGCGCTCCGTAACCATTTAACGATTTCTAGAGGGTACAAATAAAAGATCGCTTGAAAGCATCAGTATTCCCATAAGCTGTTAATACCTAGCCAGACAGCCACCTGATCATGGATTTTTCCCCTTCAATCCTGCTGCTCAAGTTTACCTGTTGAAAAAATACACTGCTTGAGTGTTGATATGATGGGAAATGTAAGTGGTAATTGTTTCTGCGCTCTAATATAGGCCTACCTGTATCAGAATAGGTGCTAAGATATTTTGGGAGTTTTAAAAGAATCGTACATAGAACGACATGGCGAAACTGGCACCTGTTCCCAATTTTGTTGGATTATAAAAAGGTTATAGATTGAGACACTACGTGTTGCATTCCGAATTATGCAATATTCAAATTAGAGTTCAATAAAGTGATAGATTTTTGGTTAGGTGTTCGACCTTACTCATGTAGATATCATCTCGTCTAGGTCCTACATAGTTGCACGAATGTCCTTTTACAGCTGAACTGTTTGAGTATTATCTTCTTTATACGAATTTCAAAATAGGTGTCATAGGCGCGATAAGCATATATACAGGTTTTGATGCGGCAAAAAGAACTTCTAGCCTACGAAAATCGGATTCCGATCGGCCGTCGAACGCTTACAACGATTTTCCGATTTCAGAAAAAAAAAAACTGTTTACAATCTCTGACAACAGGGAGGTGAACCAAGTCCGACCCGTTCTTGCTCAGGTCGTAGAATGGTCAGCGACGAAGTCTTCGTTCATGTGACTGGATCCTAAGTTAGATGATTTTTTTTTTTAGTCTGAGTGATATATGGAGTATTACGGCAAGCAGACGCAAACGATTTTCATCAACTTGCTCTCGTCAACGACTTTTACAAAACATTATTCAACAACAGCTTAATAACGCCCGCATTCCCGTTAACACAAATCCATGTGTGAACTTCGTTTATAGGTATGAGATATTGGGGATTGCGAGGTTTGACAGGGATAAACCTTATTGAAGAATGACCGCTGAAATTAGCTTAAACCATAGATTTCTTACAGCCTCTCTACGAGATAAATGTGCTCTCGATCTATGTGTCATCCTTAGCTGACATCTGAGTACAGACGACTTTGCCGCGTATGGTCTTAGGTCTTTTGTTGGCAATCAACGGAGTTGTAAATCCAACGAATTGCCTACGCCTAGAGTTTAAAAGGAAAGTAAATGTAAAGAGATAAAAGCAAAGTACTGCTACACCGCCTCCAAATAGAGAATGAGAGGTGGGGGGGGGGGGTAGCATTGGTCCGACTTGACTTTGATAGACAGAATAAAATTTCTATTTATATGCGGTTTACCCAAGGTTTTAGTTTGATTTCGTATCGAGAGAGTGAAGAAAATAAATATAGCTAAGTTCAATCATATTGAAGTCTTGTCAGAAAATTGCATCACTCCATGTAAAATGCTTTGACTAACCCCACCCTATCGTGAAACCATTCAAAAATTTAGACCTCTATATCTATCTTTCTCGTAGAAGTCAGGCTTTAATGGAAAGCTGTGCATATTTATTTGTGGATGTTTTACTCTCCTGCATGGCTGAAGTCATCTTAAAGGTCCAGTTTACCTTTGGGAGCAGTGATTTCAAAAATATTCAAGATATCACATTTGATGCATATTTGTAGGTCTGTTGTATCACAAAACATCCTACCATATAAAATTTTTGCAATAAAGACTAAAATATGAGGAGATATCAGGATTTTTCTCAATAAACCATAACTGTATACGGTTTAGTCTGGAAGCATTCTTATTATAACTATTGTTCACATTGTGCGTATTTAACAATACTTAACATTGATTATACGAATTCAAATTTTTACAGTGGTTGTTTCTATCCCTAACTCACATTTGAAAGCACTAATGTTTGGTTTTTGTTTCATCTGCAAATGGTAAATTATGCCTTTAAACCTTCTGTGGAATTGCTCTTCCATCAGCAACGTCTTTCTTCTTCGACTCTCAACACTGATGCATGCTCAAACAGGATTCCATCAAACCTGCAACATGACTCGGCATTAATCCCGGAGTGTCCCTGTCGCTCTCCCGGGTAAATACGATGGTGCACCATCACCTAGCCGATTTGATGAATGCCTTGATCCGAACTGAATTCTCTTCACTCGATGAAATGAGATATGATTAGATGAGATGTATCACGTATGATATCCATATTTCCATATGTCCATTCGTTGTGAAAACAAATGAAACAAGGAACTGGAAAGAAAGAAGAGGAAATCACACGTTGAAGACCAGCCACGAGTATAGCAAAATCAGCTGGTCCTCGAAGCGACTTCCAAACTCTACGAGGGAGAGAGAGAACAGCGGAATTCAAGTGTCCTATACACATTACCCCTGACATTCAACTCTGAGTTTGTTCATTTGCCACGAAGTGTTTGCTCTTATTCATCTAAGTTAACACACACACACACATACTAGTTATATGTATATATATTTCTAAGCGATAGAATCATGGATTGAGAAAGTCGTTTGTGCGTAACTTATATAGATGATGAATTTGTTAAGGGCTATAAAGCGTACGTGCGAGTGTTTTTCTTTTCTTTTAAAGCCACGCAGCAAAAGGCGAAGAGTAAACATTATGAAACAAAATAAAGAAAATGAAACTATATCCTCGGCAATGTGATAGTCATGCATGTGAAATGATAACTTTGACTTCTGGCTCAAATTTCACATCTGTGATGAATCCGCCTGACGGCACTGTATGGAAGAGACTGTTCGATATACACTATACAGATAAAAAGATAAAGATGCGAACGAGCGCTGAAGGCTACCTGCGCTTCTATTCTCTGTAACCCTATTTCCTCCCAGTAGCGTATCAATAATGGATATTTATCATGATGAAACATGGAACGCACAAAGAATATAACGTAACAGTAATGTTGACATGTCATCCTCGGGAGGTTTCGTATTCATGAAGATTACGAAAAGGTTGCAATGCAAGAAATGTTGCCTGTACAACTGTGGCCTTCAATAAGAGTATAGAAGGTCAAACGAAAAAAAAAAAAATGAAAAATGGACATTAAAGAGCAATTCCGGACCAGTTTAAAGTTGGTCTGAAAAGAATGTAAAATTGTGTCATAGCACAACAGTTCACATTTGATAAAAGTCGGATAAGAATTAGGGAAGTTATCAAATTGCGAAGTTTAGCTAACTATCACAAAATAGTTGAACAGTCAATATGAATACAATTAAGTCAGTTGATGTACACTCTTAGAAAAAAAGGTTCTTTTGAGCACCATTAAATGGTTCTCAGCACTGTCACAATAGCGACACCCTTTTAGGTGCTCGTGAGAACCTTTTCTAAATGGTGCTTGTCGGCACCTTTTGCGAAAGGTGCCCATTAGAACCTTTTTCCCGATGAAATGGTGCTCGTGAGTACCATTTAAAAGGTGCCCATGGGCACCTTTTTGACTAAAGATGGGCACCTTTTTGACTCTTTTCAAAAGGTGCTCATGGGAACCATTTCACTGGAAAAGGTTCTAATGGGCACCAAAGTTAAAAGGTGCTGACAGGCACCATTTAAAAAAGGTTCTCACAGGCTCCAAAAAAGGTGTCGCTATTGTGACAGTGCTGAGAACCATTTAATGGTGCTCAAAAGAACCTTTTTTTTTTCTTAGAATGTAGTATGTGAATTGATGTCTGTGTATTTTTGGTGTGTTTCACATGCAGTGCTGGTAAGGTGCTTCACTGGCACCATTCTTAAAGGTACATTACCTATCTGCATTGAAAATGTGCATCACAAACTCATTTGAAATGAAATGAATTCATCTGAATTTCATCTCATTAGTC
Organism: Diadema antillarum; assembly: GCF_040938485.1. Taxonomy (NCBI): domain Eukaryota; kingdom Metazoa; phylum Echinodermata; class Echinoidea; order Diadematoida; family Diadematidae; genus Diadema; species Diadema antillarum. The sequence goes on along the minus strand of NW_027272022.1, from coordinate 487,040 downwards.
AAACATACGTTCAAAACATGTATATTAGCAATACATCAGCATATCATACATTATCATTGACACTGGAAAAAAAAAAGAGCAAGGATAACACACCCATGCACACAAAGTTTCACAAGCATGAATACATGTACATGACATTCACCAATATTTTTTCATGAAACATTACTCAATAACTGAAAACCATAGAAATTTGGTCTTTCACAAATTCGCAGAAATGTATTTATTCACCTTCACTTTTACAATCTAAAGGTGAGGTTTGTATTTGTCATGTTATAATCTGTCAAATATTCTTAACAAAATATTTTCATTTGTTCACTAATTTTTTTCCACAATATTTGTCATTTGCGTACCGAGCAGTTCTTGAAACACCATCACACATCTCTGTACAGATGATATGAAATAGCAAGAGGTGCATCAGGCTTTTGAAATACATAACAAAATTTCTAATTCTCTGTGAAATAATTCCTGCATGGATGAGATACAGTAATTGTGTAAGTCTTAAGATAGGCAGAAGTCAAGTACATTACCTGCTTAAGTAGTATGAGGAACTTTTTCCACATATTTACTAGTTTGTTTGGTGTTGTTTTTTTTTTTTTCTTTTAGCGCATATTTGTCCTAAAAGCAACTACAAAGGGCAGGAAAACAATTCCATTAAACAGGACCTTTGGTATTGTCACAGAAAACATACATTATATTGCTGGTATGATACTTGGGATAGGATAAGCTTTACACTTCTTCACTTCACTTCACTTCACTTCACATTCATAACGTCGAGTACTTGAATTAACTTATCTTTGTATACGAGTGACCTTTTTTGTTGTTGTTGTTGTTCTGCAATTTGAAAGCACCATAGACACATCTATACAACTGCAAATACAAGAAGAGTATCAATTCAGGTTAATCATGACTTCTAACAATTTACAGCATGTCCTACGGAAACACACACACACACACAAAAGAAAAGAAAAGAAAAGAACACATTGTTTTATAATGAGAAGGATAATAAGAATCCCAAGGGGAAAAGAGCTAGGATACCACACCCACACAGTTTCACAAGCATGAATGAACAAAATTCCTCAACCATGATCTAAAATATATAACATTGGGAATCGATAAAAATTTGAAGAGTTCGATAGCAAAAACCGATGTCCATTTTTGAAGATTTTGAAGTACGGTCTCTGTCATAAAGTACAAAATAATACCTTTTAAATTATATATTGGTTACTACATATAAAGGTACATTTTTGAAGTTATGGTCAAAAGAAGCAAAAATTTTCTTGCTGTTCTCTTTATCTTTCTTGACCTTTAATCGCAAATATCTCCATTTGGCAAATATGGACTCATCGGTTTTTGCGAACAAACCCTTCATTTACACTTTTTTTTAAAGCAGAGCAACAAATTCATTAGAGTAAACTATACAATGCAGGTCTAAAGCTGAGGTTTGAATTTGCTGTCCTATAACCTGCCTATGACAATAATATGTTGTTAGCATTTGTCATTTTGTTCACCAAATTTGCCAACAGTTTTTTAAACACCACCACCACCACGTACATGTACATTTTGTATTTCTGCAAAAGCAATATAAACTGGTGACAAGAGGTGCATCAGTGCTTTGAAATAAATTACATAATCTTCAATTCTCTACACAATACGTAATTCCTGCGTGGGTATAAATGCAATAAATTTTACCAGTCTAGGTGCAAACTTTAAAAGTGTGCAGAAATCGACCACACAATGACTGGAGAAGTATAAAGAGCATTTTCCATTTGTGCTTTTAAAGTTTAGAACTACGAATGACTCCACTTCTCAGATTGGCATCTGGTCTGATTTTATTACGTCTACCCCCCCCCCCCCCCCCCCCCCCCCCAATACAGTTGATTCAAAGCTGTTAAATGCAAATTATAGTGAAACATTATCACTGGTACATTGTAAGTTGCAAATACTGTATTGGGATCATAACAAAACATATGTGATCCTCCATCACACAAACCAACAAAAAGTCGCCTGACACGAATATTTGGTTGACGGCAGATTCTGAAAGAGCAGCTATAAAATACACTATAAGTCAATGCAAACGGACTTACCTCCCCTATCTACATAATTTCTCAAAGGTTTTCTCTGGCAGCATCAGTGTTTTTTCTTTGACTCAGCTCATTCTTGGCTAGCGTAGGTTTCTGTTCGATGCTGTCAATGGGCTATCGGGCTAAAATTGTCATTCTGATCGATGTATTCTTTTGGTCACCCAGCTCATTCTTGACTAGCCCATCGGTTCTCTTTGATGCTGTCAACGGGCTATCACAGGCTGTCATTCTGATCGATGTATCGTCTTAGCCGCACAGCTCATTCTCGACTAGCCTAGGGTTCTGGCTGATGCTGCAAATGGGCTATCCCGGGCTCTTATTCTGATCGATGAATTCTTGAGGCCGCCCAGCTCATTCTTGGCTAGTGTTAAGCCTACGGTTCTGGCCGATGTTGTCAACGGTCTGTCACGGGCTGTCTCTCTGATCAATGTAGAGTCTACCTTTTTCCCTAACCGCACCAGCGACCCAAACACGTACGTACTGCTTCATCGTCCCGGCCAGAGTTACTTGTTCCCTGGTTTCTGTGCATGTTGGTGTGTCCACTTCCCTGATATATGAATTGAAAGATACAATAGACCTACACCGCGTTAATAAAACAATGACACTGCTATAATTCGATAAACAGAACACGGCATTACATGACGTGACTCCTCACTTAGAACAAGCCTGAAAACATACTGAAGAGATTTTGACCCAACAGTTAGGCCTACTGCCCACTGGGCTGTAGACAGACCTCTATTGGCTTTAACGTTAACACAGACCTCTATTGGCTCTAACGTTAACACAGACCTCTATTGGCTCTAACGTTAACACAGACCTCTATTGGCTCTAACGTTAACACTGACAGTTATAACTTAAAGATAGAACAAATTTCCTTATTGCATGTAGACGGTATAAACCTTTAATACCCCGGGGCGCTCCTTGTACACAGTCATCTTTGCGTTCGGCGTTTGGGCTATGTTTCGGAGTTAGTAGACTCTATTTTTAATAGGCATAGAAATGTCTAAACGTTACATGCATACCTACCTAAGTAACTTAGCCCGGCCCAGTCGCTGTAAAAACGTACAGCCATGCTCCGGCCCCCCACGGCGTCTGTTCGGGCTAGCCCATGACATGAGCCATTGCTATGCCAAATTTCTAATTGTAAAGTGTCAGGCCTAACATGTTATTGTTAGATCTGGATCTACTGTACCTGGTAAACATTACACAAGATAGCAGCTTCGATCAAATTAGATCTAACATTAGGATCTAACTAACCGTTTGCTTAAAGGTTAATCACTGACTGAAAACGAAAACTGAGTGATGAATCTAACAGTAGCCTAACACGTAACATTCTAACTTCTTCTTCTTCTTCTGATTAAGTCTGCCTCCTTCAATAGACTGAAGATTCTTGCAGACTGGTGCTATTTACATTATAATACAATTTATTTACAGATATTTACAAGCACATAGAAAATTTGACGAAAATACTACGTGTTATTACTATAGCCACTGTGATCAACCGTTAGACGGTTTCGAAATTGATTTTGTACCAACGAATGTCATCTAAAAGCGAGATAAAACCACATTAACACTAAAAATCTTACCTCTTCTCCTAAATTGTGATGACTGCCGTGGCGAAAATGGAATTGACAGTGACACGTTTCCAGTCAACTTTGTCAAAATTAATGTCTAACGTTACCGGGTGCCGTTCGTTATGGGTGTTGATGTGTAAGTGTCTACACTGTACTGTGAACTATAGCCGTCTGCTGCTGCATGCGTATGGTTATTGCATTGGCACTCTGCCGCTATGTGGTGGTAGGTTTGCTTAGGCGCAGCAGCGCAGGCAGGCAGCACAGGGCTACATAGTCCTACAGTGCAGTACTAGTAATGTGTACGTTTACGCGTACGCATATCTGATCGAGCGCTAAAATTGGATGGTGGCAGCTGTCAGTTGGCACGCAGCCAAGAGAAGTTACTAGTCTACGATAAAAACAATATGTACTTTTTATTATCACAGCAGTAGAAACACATACAATATTTTTGTACCAATACCACAGTTTTGGTGATTCTTACATCTGGCATTCGAATATACAGCAAGGGGAAAAATGAAAGTGGACCTAAAGATATTGTTTGACCTGCAGGAGTACCACAAATAACACTCGGGGACTGGGTCCCATACTAGCAAATGGTGACGAACGGAACCATTTCGATTGGGAACCATTTATAGGTGCTCATCGGAACCATTTTGCGAGAACCATCTGATGAGAACCATTTTGGAGCCGACGAGAACCATTTGAGAACCTTTTTTTCTTAGAGTGTAGTTGCCTCAAAACTTAATAGTTATATACAAAGTGCAAGTATGCACCTGTCTCAAACCCTAATATATCTGACTGATCTTTCACCTGGTTTGTTTGTAGCCATGCAAATGTGAACTATGTTACCCTTTTGAGATGTGACGCTCAAATCTTTGAACTTCTCATATCACAGTGGTTGGACTTTAGAAATAAAACTCTCTTATAATCTCGTCATTTTGCCTCTGACGAAGTTTCTTCCAGGATCGAAAGCTCAGGCCCGTTTTTACTCCATGTCTATATAATCTTGTTACACTGATAAAGAAACCAGCCGAAATCTTGCAATTGCTACATTACACCCAAATTATCTAATTTAGGCTCGTTTGAAGGCAAACGTGAAGACATAAGGAAATTATAAGGAATTATAAGAAAATGATCCATAAATAGCGCTCTTAGCAACTTGCTTGGTGCGGTGGTTTCTTCGCTAGGATTAAAATGTGTGGATGCTTGGTTCAAGCCCTAGACACTATAATGTCACCTAGCCGAAAGCGACTCTTGAAACTTATCTGAACAATTTAACATCTAGTTTATTTGCAGTCGCTAGTATGAATACTATCTCTTTATCTCTCGACTGTTTCTATTGAATACGATATAAAACGAGACCCAGTGGTTACATTCATTATTCTTATACCTCTCTAAACTCACATGAATACCTGACGGTACAATAATGTCTTTTAAATCTCTGAGAACATATGAGACTCTCCAATTAAATAGTCGATATAAAAAGCTCATGTATGACAAGCCCCATCAGGAAAACTCTCCTGTTTTAAATTACGTCCCTAAGTTAATATATTGAGCGTAACCCAATTATTTTATACGTTTATTTACTGATACTCACTGATGTATATCATATCATTGTTCTTTACTCATATGTACTTTGTATTTTTGACTTGTTTGTAATCTATCATTTGTCAAAATGTTCTTTTGCTTTTCTTTCCTTTCGTCTTTTCCCCTTAGGCTTTGAAACATTGTTTTAAGCGCATGACAAATGTGACGTATTATTGTTATTATTGTTATTATTATTATTATTATTATTATTATTATTACTACTACTACTACTACTATAATAATAAAAATAATAATAATAATAATAATTACTATTATTATTATTCTTATAGTAGTAGTAGTAGTAGTAATAATAATAATAATAATAACAATAATAATAATAATAATAATAATAACAATAATAACAATAATACATCACATTTGTCATGCGCTTAAAACAATGTTTCTAAGCCTAAGGGCAAAAGACGAAAGGAAAGAAAAGCAAAAGAACATTTTGAAATGTGAGAGATTACAAACAAGTCAAAAATACAAAGTACATAAATGAGTCAAGAACAATGATATGACATACATCAGTGAGTATCAGTATTAAAATAAACGCATAAAGTAATTGAGTTACGCTCAATATATTAACTTAGGGAGGTAATATAAACAGGAGAGTTTTCCTGATGGGGCTTGTCATACATGAACGGGTAGATCATTCTTAGCTCGGGCGCAAGTGACGACTGCGAATGAGCTTTCTCCGTAGCGTGTCTTGGTGAGAGGTTTGGACAGCAGTTTAAGATGGGCAGTAACATTGGAGCGTAGTCGTTGAGATGCGGAAGAAGTAGATAAGGATTGGAGGGAGATTATAGGTTCTGCAGGTATGAGGGGCTTGGTTGAATGAATGGATGAAATGACAATGTCCTTGTTGAAGCAGTCATTAGACTCAGAAATTTTATATATGAAATAATTTGCGAATAATGAACATAAAGATTTTACTGAGGTTAGTGTATTTCAATTTCCATAACCTCCTCAAGTGATGTCAAATGGGGTTTTACGTATACTACTCATTTGGAAACGTACGCACCTCCCACGCAGCAATCGTCCGTAATAGAAAGTTTGCTAATGTTAACTACCAATGTTTACAAGGTTTAAGGATAACGTCATCCTACATGATGTTAACAAATTTTTATTCGAAGCATATTGATTCCACTTGAAATTGACATCATCTGCAGTACTGAAGAAGTGTCATTTTCTTCGATATATTATGATATAAAAATAGAATTGCAAGTTCCACTGTGAGCTGAGAGCTGTCTGTTGTTCATTTTCTGGTGAGATGAGGAGGTGGTTTCATGAAAGCAAGCACTCATAAAAAAGATTCTCCGGGAGACGAAATGTCTAGAGATCATTTCAGTCTGTATTGTGGCGAGCTGAAGAAAGTCAACATGAATGTTCTCCTCTCGCATCGATGTTTGAGAGAGTCTCCCGTCTCTAAGATGGCGCCTTCGCGCTTCATGGACTATGTGTTGCTTTCACGTCTGCTTCACATAATATCTACCACTTTTTCCTCACTCCACATAGTGGCAAAGACATGAGTGCATTTTATCTTTTCAAACCGAACTCATGCTTGTCGATGTTAAAGTCTTTTCCCAAGTGTGAATCTCCGCAAAGGATAATATAACATACAACATACCCTGAAAGTGAAAAGTCAACAATTTACTTTATTTTGCTCCTGACTCTGGTCTATCAAATTTATTTGAATACAGATCTTCTTTCAGAAAATGATATTTAACCAAAATCGGTGTTAATGTAGTTTCGTTTGTACACGGTATTCATGGAAAAAAAGTTGAAAAATGAATTGAAATTGAAAAAAAAAATGTTCCAGCAGCGTTTCCTTGGTCCGTTTTTCCGACATCGGAGATGCTCAACTGCAATTTCACATTTTTTTTTCATCTTTTAACTTTCAACTTTCAACTTTCTTTTTCATTTCTATCTTGTCTTCAAGCTCTAATATCTCTTCGTCACTGTGGTTGCCACGTGAGCAAAGCAACTACATAATTACTTTTGTTCTTTGAAACACAGAGACACACAATATATTCAATTTCAATTTATTTTCATATTTCTCGATGAAAAATTACATCAAATATAACAAAATTAAATGAAATACATGACATACATAGAATATTGCAAATATGTAAAACATAATAGTGGTCGATCTGTTCAGTTTGGAATCTGTGAATGAATGCTAAAGAAATATGAAGGAACCTACTTAAAAAGCGAGCTTGTTGAACGTAGGTCCCGGTTAAAAACGAGTTTAAGATTGAGAAGGGGAGCACGGGTACAACAATGACCGGAACATAAGAGAAAAACAAAAAAAAATAAAAAAGTACAAATATACAGTTATATAACAAAATTCTTCTCTAGTGCAGGTTAGGGATCGGAAAAGCCACATGCTGTATTGCAATGACCACAACTTAAATATCGTAATCGTATATACTTACGGAATTATCATTTAGTTAATTGCCAGAAACCTACTTTTGTATGAAGTTCTGATATCTAAGATATAGTGTATAGTTTCCCGCCAAAGAAACATCACATCGATTGATAGTCAACGTCATGATAAGAACATAAATCTATCTCTCTTTTTCTCCCAATCTCCCTTTGTTCCATTTATCCCATTTGCTCTCTCACTCTTCGTTCGATCGATACACCCATACCATCAACAGATGTTTCTCTCATGTGCGTTACTGCCCCAAATATTTTCACAAATTTTTGATGACTTTGACGCTCGCCATCTAGAACACATTCTCAGTCTTGCACGCGCTCACAATCTTTTTGTATTAAACTCGGTTGTACAGCTCTATTTCCCAGAGCTAAATCCTTTCTATCATTTGCATGGTAAGCGGTATAGTGCGCGTTGGTATTAGATGAGTTAAGTGCATATTTTGTTTTTGTCTTTTGGGTTTGGGGTGTTTTTTTTTTTACTTGTAATGTGAAAATGTTTTGATTTCTATCTTACGTCCCCTGGCTTCAGAAGGAACTTGAGAGAATGTATTTTTTCCATCTGTGTCTGCGATGTCGATAAATGCTCAAGTCGTCTTTTAGACAAAAAGAAGAGAAATTAAACACTAAAATGCTATCTGCTTTTGCCTGTGATTCGCAATTGTCTAAATGATAACTGCAGTGGTTGCCGCTAGGTGACAATTTACCTCTTTTTCTTCACCTGGTTCCCTCCTTGCCCAGGTTGTAGAATTATTACTACATTTTACTAGATTTCAACATGGCCTAGAAAAAAAACAAAAACAGGCGTTCTCAACAATGCTTGATGTGATCTTAATGTTCTGGCTCTAGACGAATTTCTGAAAAATGAAAAAAAAAACAATTCCAAAGTCCGTGTATGTCTTTTTCGCACACTGTAAAAACATCGGTGTTAGATTTAACACCGATCAAGTGTTAATAGAGGACCACACCCACAGGTGTAGAAAATGCACTGTGATGGTGTTGAAAAGTGTTCACCTGACACTTCGTGGTGTTAATTTGACACTGTACCTGGTGATATTTTGACACTGTACTGGTGTTAATTTAAAAATGACACCACTTGGTGTTGATTTGATATTTGTTGGTGTTAATATCAATGGTTTAACACCCGTCCAGCTTCAATAAGAGACCACACCAGCCGGTGTTACTGTGGTGTAAATTTATTTTCACATTTTTTCAAAAATCTAGTATTTTAATGTAAAATTCTTGATCGTCTTGTTTAAATTAAAAATCAACAAGAAGTGCAGTTACTAAGAAACTCTTCAAAAAATAGTTTTATATTAGTTGGAAATGACACCCGGAGGTGTTAATTTAACACTGTAAATGAGCACCGAAAATTTAACACCAGCTCGGTGTTCACTATTTAACACCGGACTTTCTGCAGTGTAGTTTGGCGATATAATCTTGTTCAGAAGTTAAATGAGTGGAGGAATGCTACCAATATGTTTTGCAATGAGTATATCATATCATGCGGTTGCGTAGAAAATGTAGGCCCTGGAGAGGAGGCATCGTTCTCATGAACATTGATGAATGATTGATTTTCGAATAGAGATATAAGTCTGTGATTCCCGACATATACTTTTTAACTCATTTACGAATAACGCCCCTCGGGTGACTAGACATTGAATTCTCAGGGGAAAAATTGTGTCGATGAGCACCAATGTTTCATGCTTGGTATACTCCCCGTGGTGAAATGAACATGAAATCCCTCTGATGGCAAGCTTGTGATTACTGATCTCCCAGCTGTCAATCTCTATCGGTTTCCATCATTGATCAAGTCAGAGGGAAACGCCAATCTTCCGAGCGTGAAAGGAAGAGAACCTGAAGAAGGGACGTAAAAAACGGTAGTATCATTCCCGTTGAAACACAAAATCTTCCGGTGATAAATCACGTTCCTATGGACACTGTCACCAGTGGAAACTGTGCGTCGGGGAAAATATCAAATATGCTGACATTGCATTTTGTACGGAAGATTAAAAAAAAAAGCCTGCCGCCGCGTCCATTATGTGATTTTTTCTTATTAAAAGATTTAGAATACTTATGAAAGAATGATAACCAGACGGTGATTTGTTACACAAATGGAGCTAAAAATAAACAAGAAGACCTGGTAGGAAACAAAACTCAGCCATGCTGCTTACAATCTCTTGCAATGTATCTTTCATTCGAATTTTCAGAGTTACATCGGGTTTTTTTTAGAGCCTGTATTCGTCGGTCTCAAAGAAAATACCAGTCCTCTGACATTCCATGTATGTAGGCCCCACATTCAAACCGGAAATCAATTGTCAATGATACTAGTAGCCGCTTGATTCTGAGATATATATACTGGCTATCACTGTAGGTTGAGTCGCGTTTAAAGCAATTATGACACAGGGTGATACTGGAAGATTTTTTACAAATATGACAGATAAAATGTGCAAGCCTCCTAAACGTGCAGTATGTAGGGGATGGGAATAATACGTAATGATAGGTTCACTGCTTCGCTCGGGTCCCACAGAAAGACAGAATTTCATAACAATACACTGCAAAGTCATTGGTGTTAGATCTAACACCGATCAAGTGTCAATAGAGGACCACACCCACAGGTGTAAAAAATATGTCGTGATGGCGTTGAAAAGTGTTCACATGGCACTTCGTGATGTTAATATTTGACACTGTAGCTGGTGATATTTTTGACACAGCGCTGGTGTTATCTAACAATGACACCGCATGCTGTTGATTTGATATTGCTGATGTTAATGTCAATGGTATAACATCCGTCCAGCTTCAACAGGAGACCACACCAACTGGTGCAACTGCATGTGGTGTAAATGTGTTTACACCTTTTTTTTTTCTCAAAAATCAAGTACTTTATCGGAAAATTCGTGATCGTCTGTCTTGTTGAAGTTCAAAATCAAGAAGAACCTAACTAGGAAACTATTCAAAAAACAATTTTATATTTTGCAATGACGCCCGGAGGTGTTGATCTAACACCATGAAATGAGCACCGGAAATTTAACATCACCTCGGTGTGTCATATTTAACATCGGAAATTTTGCAGTGTAATGTCAATGGACATTACTATCAACCTCTAGAGGACTTTGAGAATGCTTACTAATATAGAGTCATCACCAATAGTGTCTGCTCTCTTGAAAAAAAAAGCATGATTTTGCAGGAGCAGAGGCAAAGTTATAGACTGTGGAGCTCGCCAGCATCCAAGATTAATATCCACGAAAGGATATAAACCGCCATAAATACGTGTACCAAGAACGTCGTAAAAACGTAATTGCATATTCAAACTGCGTAAAGGGGCCCGGCAAAACATATCACTTACTCGTAATTCTGTTTTTATCATCATAAAAGGGTGCATGGAAACACCAAAAAAATATATGTATATGATATATGGACCGTGCAGAGGCACACATGAAAGAGGCAAGATTATATAGTACTGTAGACTTTATCGTCTATTTTTCCGGTTAAATAGAAAAAAAAAATATGAGTTCCATTTGCTGCCGGTGTCAAGGATTCTTTTATTGTTTTGTTCCGTAACAAGTGGGCGTAATTATGGTGAAAAAGTGGTGTTTGAAATGATGGTGAAATGTTTTTAAAAAATGAAAAATCCGTGAGATGAGGAGTTACCATACTTGATTATTGCCCATAGTGGATAGTAGTAAAAACAAATAATAACTTGGTAACAGTTTACTATTACTGACATGGCGATATTCATATTCTTCGTAGATATCATGAGAGTGATTTTTATGACTTTTTTGTGTTGTTATGTATTATGAGATTCAGTCAATAGAGGTCAAAAACGTTGTTTTTTTTTTTCTATAAAATCTTACTTATTCTTGAAACACCACATTGAAAATTAAAAAATCCGGCGAGGTGGAAAGTTTTTATTTATTTTTGATTTGCGTCTCTGGTTACATAGTTATTCTTTGATAAAGTCCAACTGAACTTTTTCTTAAGGTTGTAGGGAAAGGCAAAGTTGTATTCAAGTTGTTGTATAGGAGAGCCTGATGTGCGCAGGGCTTTCTATTGAAACTGAAACTTATTTCCCTATAAGCTATTTTCAGTCTCGCTTTACATATGTCTTTCTCGACATCTGCTTCCGAGAAGGGCGGTGCCGTTACTGACTCTGACAGGTAGCGAGAAAAGACGAACAGTCCTGACGATGAGGCACCAGAAGAGGAGGATGAAGTGATGGAGTGAGTCGAAAGAGAGACAATTATTTCAAAAGTGAAGTGAAATCGAATGTCAATCAAACTGCTAGATTCGATTCTCCCTTTCCATCTCTACCAGGGCTTTAGTCCCTTCTTTGCTCAAAAAAAAAAAGAAAGATGTCAATACAGTAATCATCCTTATAGAATCTAGCAAGGTTGGTCTCGTCAGTAGACATCATGTTCGCTTGATGCATTTTTGTAGACAATGTTTAAATTGTCGTTAGTTAATATTTCGCAGAAAAAAAAAGTATTGCTCTATGTTCATTACGGAAAGCATATATATAGAATTCAGGTGCACTTGTAATAAGCATTTCTCTCTCTCCCCCGTGTGATGGAAATAAAATATAACGGATATAAAAGCATACAAAAGGATTTGATCATTTTCTTGAATCCAAGTAATAACATATTAATCTATTCCATTGCATCGAACTGACGACTGGTATGTGCGCGAAATATTTCCCATTTTAAGTAATGAAGGAGTGCATCAACATTTACTTCTAAGCTCGATGAAAATAAGCTGACAAAAATGCTCCCCTCCAGCCTAGAAGTAATAAAGATGACGCGCTTTAACGCAAACAAAATTGACGTGTCGCATACCCGGTCCATCAGAATCGTAATGTAAGAAAGCGCTTTCAAATTAATCCGTCTCGAGTAGCCTGCATTGATCAATCTCGCCGCTCAGAAACATGGTGCAACGTTGATTAGGATTTTATGAGTGCAAGCTCCTGACGAGCCAATGGCTTAATTTTCTTCAAATAATGTACCGAAGCCCGAGTGACCCTGGACAGTAGCGAGGAGATAGAAGGAATAGTTACAATATTTCCCGTCTCGACTAATGGGCCACATGATATTCTGTAGATTCTTTCAAATCATCAAAAGAAGACTGTAGTCAACCAAGTATTTGTAATGATTTTTTTTTTCCAAATCTTTAAACCTGGGTCTGATGATACCTTGCTGCTAGCTTTTGCGGTGCACTACATTGAATTGTCAAAGAATGGCAGAGTCCTCTTGCGACAATATTGCTACCACGAAATATCTGCGCGCTATAAGCCAAATATAGATTTACCCACAAACACAACCCAAGCCCTAATCCTAATCCTCACATCAAGCTGAACTTAGAACCCTATAACAACCCTAGCCCTAAACCTAAGTACTTGAAGAATATAAGACCGGGGCAATAGTAGAAGCTGGGATAATAATGATAACAATAATAATGATAATGATAATGATAATGATAACGATAATGATAATGATAATGATAATGATAATCATAGTAAAAATGAGAATAATAATAATATTAATAATAATAATAATGATAATAATAACATCAATAATAATAATAAAATAATGAACGACGAAAGATGAATTTGAAAGTAAGATTGGCCTATTCCCGACATCCCGCGACGAAATTGAAGTAAACATTTGTGAAATTGAATGAGAAAAGTTTGAAAATGAATGGGAAAACCTATAATAATAAGGTCTTAGTTACCCAGGGTAACCTCTTTAGATTGCCACTGTATACCAGGGGCCCTGCCATTATTAGTCCATGGGCCAGGCCAGATATTGGTACCATCTGAGGTGGCAAAACCTTTTTGGTGTCATTTTGTTTGTCGGGCATGGATATGCTTATCAAGCTATGATAGCATTTCCAAATGAGTAGCTTAGTCATAGTAAATTAATTTTTAACCAATTTGGTCTCGTTGTTATATCCCTATACTTCTGAATCGAAACTAACCGCCATACAAAGAAGAGCACTGTCTTCTGTATGTTCCATAGAGCTGTAAAATGCAGCTCTATGGTATGTTCACAGGTGTTCTGTTGTAAACGCGGTGCGCTTAGTCTTTATTCAAGGCAGCGAAGGGAATATCCAAAGGTTATGATGTCCACAGCGCTTAGTCTTTATTCTAAGACGGCGAAGGGAATATCCAAAGCGTATGATACAGTGTATGTCCTTTTATCTAAAAACAACAACAACAACAATAGCAATTCCTAGTGAATTTTACCGTATTTTTCAATCATTTATAATTTTCCGGTGAAAACGCTACGGTGAAAACGCTGATACCACGCCAATGTCACTTTATTTCCCTCCAACAATAAAAGATAATGCAAAAACGATGTACCGGTACACTACGATACATTATAATGAATGATATTGTAAATGAACAGAGTGATTTTTGTTTAAAACTGATGTATTTGTTGATAGGGTTGTATAAAAACAGTATGGATAATCCCTTTTATAAGGAACTTTAGATATGATAACGGTACATTGGTCTAGATAAAGAACTAAGCGCACCGCGTGACAGCTGTGGACATCATAACCCTTTGGATATTCCCTTCGCTGCCTTGAATAAAGACTAAGCGCACCGCGTTTACAACAGAACACCTGTGGACATACAGAAGGCAGTGCTCTTCTTTGTATAGCGGTTTAGTTTCGATTCAGAAGTATAGGGATATAAATACGAGACCAAATTGGTTAAAAATTCATTTATTATGACTAAGCTACTCATTTGGAAATGCTATCATAGCTTGATAAGCATATCTATGCCCGACAAACAAAATGACACCAAAAAGGTTGTGCCACCTCAGATGGTACCAACAACCCATTTTTCGGGTCTTGGCCCATGGACTATATTACTAGTGTTGCCAGGTACCCATTTATACACCTGGGTCGAGAGGGACACAGTGGGTAAAAATGGTTACAGCTCGTTATTCCGAAGGTTCGTTATTCAGAAGGTTCTTCGGTCCGAAGGGTCGTTATTCCGAAGGTCCGTTATTCCTAAGATTCGTTATTCCGAAGGTTCGTTAATCTGAAAATGAAATAAGGTTCATTATTCCTGGGGTTCGTTAATCCGAAAATGAAACAAAACTCGTTGTTCCGAAGGTTCGTTACGAATCCTATATCACTTTGTATCAACGAACCTTCGGAATAACGAACCCTATTTCATTTTCGGATTAACGAACCTTCGGAATAACGAACCCTATTTCATTTTCGGATGAACGAGCCTTCGGATGAACGAGCCTTCGGAATAGCGAACCCTATTTCATTTTCGGATTAACGAACCTTCGGAATAACGAACCTTCGGAATAACGCCACAAATGTTCTTTTTTATTTTCGGATTAACGGACCTCTAGGTATAGGGAATTTGTGTGTTTCGGATTAACGAACCTTCGGAATAACGAACCTTCGGAATGACGAACAGCACTCGTAAAGGTATCTTGTCCAAGGACGTAAGCACTGGACGGGATTCGAACTCGGGTCCTCCGATCGGGAGTCGGGAGTCGCATCCACTATGCTGCAGCGCCCCAAGGAGCAAATGTGTCACCCCTTCATAAGCCCCAAGCCCGAATGGCGAGAACGTTTTTTTTTCACAGAGTTTGGAATTTTAAAGAAAATTCATGTTCTCCAGCAGTCAGGTCATCAAAGTGTCCAGCGAGAAGTTACAGGGTGCGAACCTGGCAGCCGCACCAGCACTTGACCGGTCTTCTCGAGTGAGAATGCTATCATATTTTGCTGTATTCCTTCGGTACCTCAATGTCACTGTGTTACTGACGACTTTGTCCATTGCTACAATTTATACTCAGTAAGAGGAGCCAGTTGTGTTGTATTTATTATTTTCCTTTGGAGAGATAGGTAAATAAATGAAATTAGATTAAATTTTGTAAAATGGATTTCCATAAACGCCATTCTCCTCTGAACCATGTGCTTTGGGTGATTTACTGTTCAGTGCTAGTGCTAGTGCTAGTGCTATCTCAGAACTAGCACCGGCGATAAAACCGAACTTGATATCAGTCGGCGTTGGGAGGTTGACCTAAAAAAATACGATATAGGGATGCACAGATGTTTCAAGGGAACGTTTCAAACTTGGAAGATGATAATCCACAAAACACAAAACGAGTTGGAATCGGTATGGAGTTCGTTATTTACGCTTGACGTCAGCCGTCTCGGCCACATGTTCCCTGACTTATGATTTATTCATTTGTCTTCGTGTTAGGCTGTCAGTGTACGCACACGGAGCACTCAGTCACCATGAACGCTGTAAATGCAAGTGATAAAATATACATCAGAGACCCAGGTGTACTTCGTTAGACGTATCTATACGAAGGAAACGCGATCTTTGAAAAATACTCGAAGATGATGATGGGTGGTTGTTTTCGTAGTGGTCTCTCATGTTGCACCTGAAACCCAGAATTCAACTCTTGATTGCTGGCATGACAATATGATGGTGCTCAACTTTGAGAGAAGAAAAATGAATAAAAGCTTTAAGCACACACACACACACACACACACACACACACACACACACACACACACCCGCGCGCACACAATCATGCCTGCACGCACACACGGGGGCAGACACACACACACGTACGCATATAAAAATCCGTGGGGCAAATTTAGGGATTCAACTGCTATTCGATATGGAATGAATGATTTGTCTTCGAATGAATGAAATGTTTAGCAGAGCCTTTCTGCATTATGTGCCATAATTTTGAAATACCAAAATGTAGACGTGGGCATAATTTAGCCAAAGTCGTCTCGTGATGTAAATCATCTTGTTCGGTAACACAAACTTCAATGACTTCATTGACTCCTGCAAATACAGTTAATGTTTGACTTGGAATCTGGCCATGCTTAAAACACCAGCAGCTGTTCACAGTCTTCGTAGCATTTTCATGCATAATGCTACTTTTGAATTAACAATGAACAGTATTACGCCAGTTACGAAGTGCGGCGTTGAGATGGTATAAAGTCGTCAAATTCATGCTTTGCGACACATCAAAATGTATACGTTTCCTACATAACCTGCGTTGGCACATTTCAAAATGATTCCAATTATGCATGAATGATTAATTAAGCATGAATAGTAAGCTGTAACGGAGGCCGAGTATAGGTATAGTCAGCTAGTTTACCATAGTGAACATTGGATATATATATATATATATATATATATATATAACATTTTATATATTATACACTTGTCCATGCTCTTGTACACGATCATAGTAGGTGTGTGTGTGCTTGTTTGTGCTTGAGTTTGCGTATGTGCTGCGTTCTTGTGTAAAATGTAAGCATGCATGTATGTACGTATGTATGTATTTCTTTTCGTCTATAATGGTATGATAATGATAGTGATATTATGCAAGTGAAATGTATCATTTCACAGAGCATTAAGAACGTATGCTTCTTTGTTGTTGTTGTTGTTCTTGTTGTTGTCATAAAATCTCATCTGTTTCGTAAATTAATCTCATAGCTATAACCGGATGATACCACCACCAGTGCCTGTTAATGAATGTTTCATCTGGGTCTGTAGATGTCGAAGGAATCATTTCTAAGATTCATTGACTGCCCCTTTAAAATCCTACTCACCCGCGGGGCTCTCCTTTAATCCTACCGACAAAGCAAAACTCCCGCTAATTGATATTTTCTTTTCTTTCCAAGGCATGAGGAGAAATTTAATTCAAAATTTTGTCTGGAGAGTTTCTGACAAAAATAATACACCTCACTAAAAAAAAGATACAGAACAGATGAAATATTCAACACGCATTTTCTCATCGGAGCAAAGTCCATAATCATAAATGAAAAGACAAATTAAAAAATGTGATAAGACATATTCATTAATACAGCAATATGATATTACGTGTGTGTGCTATTTTGTCTAAATTCTTTTATTGAATAAAATCACACAAAAGAACTATATTGTACATGAAGCATAGTTGTTTTCTGAGACGTGAGTATTCATTAACATCTACTTCAACAAAATCACAAGGAAATGTGTGTGAAAGCCGGTATTGTTCATGATGCTTATTGCTCCTTTGCATAGACTACTGTACTTTAAAGTGGGTATTGAGCAGATATATAATCTTTATGAATTTAGCTGTATGTTCAAATACACAGCAGTATTGGGTAAACAAACCATGGGGTGAATGAACAGTTCCAATTGTCGTGCCCTAGAAAACAACCGATATAGAAATCTTAACATTGCACAAAGCTTCAGTGCAGTTTTCTATTACTCAGTAAATAAAAAACAGTCACAATATATTCATTCTTTGTGATCTGATATCCTATGTCAACGTTACACTGTTTGTCCTTGCCGTGAATGTGTGTGTGTGTCTGTGTCTGTGTCTGTGTCTGTGTGTGTGTGTGTGTGTGCGTACGATGGGAAGTGTTTATTTACACGTATTAATTGACGTTATCGCTACTCTTGTAATTATTTTCTTTTCACGCTCTCAAATCGCGTATTCACCGTGGATGGAAACGAGAAGTGCGATGAAAGAGCCGAGAGTGAGAGTGACGGGTCTGGGTAATTGGTGTCGCTTCTAGTTCACGTCTGTGTAATCATCTCATCCGACGCATGAAATCTGGAGCACACAGCAGAAGAAATGATTTCACGACCCGAAATAACCCACTCAGAAGCCACGTGATATACTACATGGGCAAATTCTATTTGCTCCTTCTTGTTTCGTTTGTTTCTGCTTTGTTTTGCTTAGTCTATGTCTGCGCTGCTAAGACATAAAACTGTCTTGCGGACAATGCTTTCCTCAAAAATATATATTGTTATACCCAAACACGTATATACACAGCATACACGTTCAATTTTCTCTCCGAGAGAGAGAGAGAGAGAGAGAGAGAGAGGGAGAGAGAGAGAGAGAGAAAGAGTGATATAAACAAATTTACAAACGCACAAAAACAATCAAACAAACGCACAAATTAACGAAAAGTATCCAGAATTACAGAACTGATAATATTTGTCACGCTCAAAACAAGAAAATAAGAATAAATTACTGTACGTGGAATAAGGGGCTGGGGTGCAGCCCCTCACACTGAACCTTGAACCAATTATCCTCCCCCCCCCCCCCCCCCTCCCGCACACACATGCACAAACACCTTATAAAAAAACAAACAAACAAACAACAAACAAACAAACAAACAAGAACGTTCGGTGCCCCCAAATACTACAATGACGATGATTACAATACGCCACATTAAGAACAAAAGAAATGACATGATTAGAAAAATCATTGCAATGTCCACTATAGTAGTTGGTCCAAGACGAACACAGAAAATATCAATGAGCAGCAAACAATCTTAAACAAGTTTTAAAAAATCTTCTTAAAGTGTCGATGAATCTCTCAGAAAAAGAAAATAACGTCTAGCAACTGTCTGTTGTAAATGTCCGAGAGATGAGATTTTAGTCGAAAGAAGTTGACTTCAGAAGAACAGCGTAAGCTGGGCTTGAATGAATCTAACCTGTCGTTATTAAGGAGCATTGGAAAATACTTAACCCCTTGATTATCAGATTATAGGGTACTAATGTGCGAGAAGATGATTAAATTCACGCTCTAATATCACTATGTTCTGAGGGTCGTTCACCCTGGCAACCATGTTGATTTATATCATTGAATCTATGATCGTCTCTTCCACACTACAGCACACATCGCTGAAATTGGTAGAACAACCAGAAAAGATTCAAAGAAGCAAAGAAATAGCCACGCCCACGTGTTTTCTTTCGACGTCCTGCTCGTCGACTCCTTTTACTCAAAATTGTCTACTGTATTTCAATAATCATTCAGTTGTCGGAGGGGAACAGTTCTGTGGGTGTAAAAAGAAGTGTTTCTAAACGTTTCTTTCTTCTTTACATTAAACGTATAGATGTATCAAACCGCGGGAGACAGCACAGAAACTGCAACCATACTTCGAAAGAAGCAAAGAAATATCATCCGACTCGGACCAGGTTGTCTCACGAAATAAGAAAACGATAACAAGTAAACATCTTCGATGTAACATTACTGCCGTCGGCACAGGATCGCATTTTTGTGGTCCCGAAGACGAAAGTGACCAGGAAGTGATGATCGATCCCCCGTCCCTCAGGCAAGAGGAAAGGAAGATACCCAGGACGCTATCACCCCAACCTATATATACCTGGGGCCGATGTCGTGTTATGGCGGCATACATATCAGGAAGACATGAATACAGGCGAACGTTATCGAAGTACATACTTGTATGACAATGAGGCACAGAGGTACGCAGCCTTTCAGACAAAATATGAGGAAACAGATTCAGGAATAAAACAACCAAACAAACTAGAGCTTTGTTTTGAAATTGCCAAACTTGAACGTCAGTCAAGGCGGGCAATATCCGATAGTCTTATTCTAGTCCCCTGCGCAATCGTGAATTATTAATCTTGATAATAGTCGTGTTTACCTCGGTGGAAGGGTGCCACACAGAGTATATTTGACATTTTGCTGATCAAATGATTATGTCACAGAAGGAAACTCTTCAGCCCCCTCCCAAGAAGATGATAAACTGAGAACGTGAGATATGACACGTGTAAAATCATTTTGTGTTATGGGATGCTGTCAGTTCATATCAGAAAGCGATAGGTTCAACTGCATGAGATTAATGGACTGAAACCCATTTCTTTGTCCCCATAAATTATTCTCCTCTTTATTTCATGACGTACCATCAGCAGAATAGCTGCAGAAGGATAAAGTTAACTGATATTTTTGTACTCTGGTGGTAATCCGCGTAATTACATTAGTCTCTTTACAGCCTTTTCTTTCTACTGCTGGCGAAATAACTGAACCAGTCAAAAGCTGGTGATTCGTAATGAGAAGGGAAGTTAATAGGACGAGCGAAGAAAGCACTCTCATGACTCCCCACAATAAGCCGTATTATGACACTATGCACATCAGCCTCGCTAACACTTGCAAAACTTCGAGATTTTAAAGATCGCGATCTTAAACTTCGCGATCTTTTGCCAGTGTGGCCTCGGCTCCTGAATGTTATGAAAAGGAATTAAAAAAGAAACATTGGAAGAGGGAGAAAGACAGAGAATAGGGCAATTGTAAAATCAATTGATTCCGAAACTGACTTTCAATGACTCTTTCACAATAACAACAGATGAGATAATTCGAGTTAGACCATTACTGATTCGTCGCAGAAGACGAATCTTAAGGCAATTACCATTACATTTACATACTTTAATCTCCTGCCCGTTACGCTTTCAAATTCTCTTCCCATGCTTTCTAATGTGTATCTAAAACTTTCGTAAAGGTCCCTTGACAAAATACAGAATATAAATGATTTATTGCGAACCCGTGATGCATAATTATTTCCATTAAACAGTTCCAAAGTTGTGGTAGTTATAGATCTATGTTCACAGCAAATGCCAGCATGAAAGTGATTGAATATCGAGGGACTTTTTAAGCCTTTCCCGCAGGAGGCGTGCCTAGCATGACAACAATCGGTGCTTTCAAAACCGAATCCTTCTTTGCAAGAAGCTGATGACATGAGAGAAGCAATAGACAGGTGTTTCCGACCCAGGGAACTGGGCTTGAATTACTGATAACTTTGAGTGCTGTGGTTAAAAAGGGAAAAAAGTTCTTATGAGGTACTCAGTATAGCATGTTCAACATGATACATGTGGTCACATTATAGACCTATACCTGTGGCAATGCATTTCTGCTCCGAATGGAGGCGAACTTTGGAGGTTTGATGCTCTGGCTGTATACGGATACAGATCTCATAACGCTCATGAGAGGCCGCGGCTGTGCAAACATGGCCTTTCCCAAGTAGGCCGGCCATTCAGTAACCAACATTTGCATTATTTGGAAAAGAAAAACGCCAAACCAGAAACCACACACCACATTTGGTAAACGAGTACACTCAGCTCTCAGAAATTACGTCGTTTGTTTCTTTGTTGGCCTGTCTTTACCACTGTTGTAGGTTTTTTTTTTTCCTCTGCTTATTCTTCCAGCTAGCTGTGGTAATTCCTTTTAGGATCATGTTGGTCGGTATGCGAAAACGGTGCGTGTAATTATGACAAGCGGGAGAAAAAGAGGAAAGAAATCTGTGGGGTCCCTCCCCCCCCCCCTCCCCACACACACACACACACGCACGTCTTCTCTTGTAACCTTGGAATCTCTGCCCACTCGTTTCATTTCTCACTCGACGGGGCGAGTAGACTCTGAGTTTATAATAATGGAGTAGCTGCTTTTCCCCCCGTGGTACTTTCTTGGCCGGCAGCGGTCCTCTTTTGGCAACCTTCCCGCAAAATACAGTAATCATGTAAGCCCATTGTTGGACTCTCGGTCGCGATTGGATAAACCAAGGAGATTTGGATATATATGACTACTGCACCGCACGGCGCTCTGGCTTGCGGGGAAACCGTGTTCAGCAGCAGTAGCAGCGTATGACCTTGATTAGACTGTCAAAGGCGAAGAAAAATATCATGTCCATCTTGCCAATGGCATGGCATTGCCGACGTCAATCAGTAAATTGCCTAGATCGGGGGTTATTGACTCAAATTACGCTCATCGTATACTCTACTTTAGATATGACAAGAAAACAAACAAATAAGCAAACAAACAAACACATATACAAACCACCAAACCTATAAGGATTCATTCGAAATATGCAATGGACAAGACGAAAATATACGTTCTAGTATATGTATTTCATGCTCTACTTACGTGTTGATATTCTCTTTTTGGACAATTTCAGGCACGATGTAGACTAATGCTTCAACGTAGATTACCATGTCACCGCAGGGGTTGATAATTCTGGGTAAAGTCTTATTTTCCTTTCCTTATTTTGTCACTCACTGATTTTCAGAATCAAAATGTCAGGTGGATTTAACCCACTAGCCTTTTCGGTGCAATGATATAGGTATAACCTTTGTAATCTGCAAAATTGGCTCCTGTTAAAAACAACATAGGAGCTGCTATATCCTCCTGGATGTGACAGAACTGTACCTGATCTTCGGTAGATGTGGAAGTCGCTACAGTATAAAACACTCAGAATTGCCTCTCCAAGGGTAATAAAGAGCAGAAGGAATTTCAATTTATTTCCGATATATTTACTTTGTTTCAAAATTTATAAGAATAGCATATATATATATATATATATATATATATATATGTTATATACATATATATATATATGTATAATACATATGTATTATATATACATTATATATATATAAATATGTATAATATATTATGTGTATATATATATATATGTATGTATAATATATTATATACACACACATATATATATAGAGATATAGATGCAAGAAATGTTGTGCAAACTTCCAACTGCCAAACTTTCAGGTGATGGAGACATTACAGGCGTAAGTAAAGACAGTAGTATTCTACTGGTCTTTAGACGTAGTTTCTTCTTTATCTTTCCTTTATTTAGTTCTCATCAAGCTTTCGGCCATATAGGCCCTCATCAGGATCTAAACAAAGACACAGAATGACATAGTGTGTGTGTGTGTGTGTGTGTGTGTGTGTGTGTGTGTGTTAAACATACATACATGAAATGAGATCGACAAAAGATTAATAAATCATTGACGTAATTTGTAATGGTTCCACTCAATTTTCGATGCGTCATTTCCATTTGAGGGGGCGAGTATACTCTTGAGTTTATAGAAGAATGTATATAATTAGGTGATACGCTATCAGCGTATCACCTATTGTGATTGTCAAAATCTCTCTTTATTTCTTTTTATTCTTCTTTCTTTCTGGACAATTTTGTGTCATCAATATCTCAAGAATGACATTACGGAATAACATGACATTTTCAGGGAACATGTCTCATAACAATATCTAGCCACAATAAGGTTTTCATGACATTAACGTCTCTATGACGTCATCTAGGCGCCATTTTGTGATTTTCGGACCATGTTACATGATCGATCATAACTTCATAACTAAAGGTCATTTCTGTATCATTTTTTGTGGACATAAAGTTCAGGTCACGCTCTATCTTTCTTTCTCTGATGCTAATTACCTAGGACGTCATCTAGGACACGTAAGCGCGCGTCAAACTTTTAAAAGGCTCAAAACAACTTTCCAATGGGAAATCTCGAAGTTTCAGACAATTTTAAGCGTTTCAAACGATTTTGCGCGTGCGCGTCCGTCCGCGCGTTTTCGCGCGCACAGCGCGTCAGTAACATGAAAATGCACTTTTTTTGACTGATTTGGATTCCTGATACTTTGAGTAACAATATCCATTGATTTCTGATCGATTCTGACAAATAACAAAGGAATGCACTTGCGTCAAAGTTCAAATTTCGCCTGCGCGTCTATGTGCAAATATAGTGAAAAAACATGTCTTTGTTTATTTCGCCATAGCTCTTTAAAACGTCAGGTTACCCTATGTTTTTATTGCATATTACAAAAGCATATAAATTGGACATAACGTTTCAAGTATCATTATTTCCATAATTACATTATGACGTCATCATATCGTCATCTGAAATCAAAAAAGTGGAATTAATTTTGTTAAGGTACTGTTTCTGACATTCATTTGCTCGTATCTCTGTTGTTTAAGCTCAATATTATCCCAAATTCAGATATGTTGTACTTTGAACATTTGCCTTTTAAGTCCATGTCATGCTTTTGATATTTGATGACGTCATCATACCTTAAATTGTGATTAAAGGTAAAGACGCAAAATCGGACAAGTTTACGTGTATTGTCTATGGGAGGTGATTTTTTTTTAAACCATGCATTGACTTAACAACGTTTAAGCACCTTTATCTCAGCTGATTTTGCTTCATTTCCTCTGAAACTTTAGTATGTTGTAGCTGAGACAATAAGCTGCAGTAATCATGCATTTTATTCTTTGAAATCTCCTCATCTGATTGACAATTTTGCAGTTCAAAACTGAAAATGAAAATGGAATGTAGACAAAACGATTTCACATGTATCTTTCACATACATAAGTTTACGTTCCCCATATTTTCTCGTCGAGACGTATGGCCGAGTGGTTAAAGGCGCCGTCTCAGAGACGTGAGATTGCGGGTTCGAACCCCACAAGATCTCGAAACAGTTTTTTTTTATTTTACTTTTTTTTCTTCAATTTGTATTCTATATTCGTCCATGTAGAAATCACGTTCGTATATAAACGCACCTATACACACACACAGACACACACACACGCCATATCCCTCTTTTTGTGTGTTGGAGACCACATTGCTTCGACTGCAGCAACATTTTGCAGGTTGACTTTGTCAAACCGATCATAGTATGTAATGACGACGACTGAGGTGTTGTACTTTGAACAATTGTCTTTCAAGACGATGTCATCGTTTTGTAATTTGATGACGTCATTACACTGAAAATTGTGATTAAAGGCAAGGTATGAAAACCAGCCGATTATAGGTTTTATGTCTGCGGGACGTATTTTTTTCCCAAGTTGCCAGAAATGGCATAGCGACCTCAGTCGTTACAAGGCCGCTTTTCCGTCTAGCAATGCAATAGATGTTCACACGGCCACGTTAGTTGAGTGGGCATTGACTTTCCCCCTGTTATATCTATACATTATTTTTTTTTTTGTCTTACCATTTCCGTGGATGACCCGTGGCCGAGTGGTTACAGAAACGGTTTCGCATGCACGCTCAATATAACTTCAAGGTGCCTATATCACATTCTTTTCTTTGTCGATCACAGATGACTGTCATCTGATGACCACAAGCGTATCACCTAACTCGTCCTCAATGTGACGAGTTTTCATGTCTCGTTTTCTTCATAATTACTGTAATCGAATGAAGAAATCGACAATGAACATCTGCATATGAATCTATCATATTTGAAGGCTGAAATTTGTCAGAAAAAAAAAACTGACAAAACGCTTGATGACCCCCCCCCCCCCCCCCCCCCCCCCCTGCTATTGCTAAGCAGAAATACCTTTCGGATAGTTCATAAAAAAAAAACTTTTTAAACTGTATAAATGAAATTCAGATTTGTTTTCTTGTTTTTCTTCATCCTTTCTCATGATACTACACACAATACTTTATTCATATGCGCAAATACTCATCTCACCGGCCACTGAAAATCTTTAACATCAAAAGTTTTTATTAATCGATAATCAGTACGAATTGCATTCAATTAAATTGAATAATGACATCGAATTTCAAGCATACGTTATTCACTGACTTTTTATTTCTAGTTCTTTCTCTAAGTCTTTCTTTTACTTCGTTTCTCGTAAACTTTCAATTTCCATATTTCATAACCACTTTCTCCTGGAGCACGTGAACCACAGACTTTTGAATGAGGGATTGATACCTTACATAAAGTAATTTTCCAAATTAAAAAAAAGAGGAATTTCAAGTAATTTTATGACAAGACATGAAAAGTCATTTATGCAGCACGTATACCACAGACTTTGGCACGAGTCAATGAAATTCTAGATAAGATCATTTTTCCAAATAAAAGAAAAATGCCAGGAAATTCTATTGACTGTTTACAGAAAATCATTTATAGGGTATCATTATTACTTTTAATTTGACATCTGTCACGACAAGACACTCGATTTGACGTTTGACATAATTCTAAATGAATTACATCTGCCTATGATATGTTTGCGAAATAACGGAAGTTTTCTTATCGCCTATTTCTGCATAAACAAATAGCCACTGTAAAAGCGGTTGCCCTGCGGGAACCGTATGACAGGAATTATACGCGAAGTGACTTAGAGGTTTGCTGTCTATAACCATGAAATAGCTTGCTGGCTCGCGCTTAATTTCCAAGGAATATGAGCATTTTATACATTACTGTGTGGTATGTGTTGCAAATTGGCGCGGACGTAGTTATTTGCCGGATGCGTTATTACACAATTTCCCTCTAATGTGATAAAGTTGTAATTGATCCTATATCGGAAGCTTATTGCCGCTAAACTGTAGTCGCCATTATATTGGTCCTTGTAGTGTAAAACTCCCCGGGCTATTAAAGTCGCTCTGCGTCAGGTAATAGGCAAGTCTTCTAAAATGACAAAATGCTTTGGCAGAGAGTGTATGATTAGACAAATTCCACGATGACAGAAAATCTCGACATTTCAGACATACAGTTTCCTACTTCTCTTTCATTCATATGCAGTGCTCCTGTCACACACACACACACACACACACACACACACACACACACAATGTTGTCGCCACTCTGCCATGTAATTTTGCTCCAGTGGTTAAAAATAAATTATAAAGGCAAGTCCGATAATAGTCATAAGAATGGCGCCTCGTACTTGATTCAAAGCAAACACTACAGCACTGCAGATGCAACCGAGTGTTAAAGTTGGTCGATCTTCAGAACCTTCGTATTCGGGTTGGGAAGGGGGTGGGAGTATAGAAGACGAGGAATTTCACTCACATATTTGAATGTAATGAATAATGATAGTGACTGACTCGTTCCTAAAGTACATCGAACATTGCAGCAACCTGAAAGTGTCTGTACCTCCGCTCATGTTGTTAGAGATTTATCCGGGGATGTCTCTCACATGAATAAGGAGGTTTGGGCTGATATTGCAGGATTACCTGATAAGTATCGCAAAGGGGATCCTGATTTTGTACATCACTAAAACTGACACGTAAAGCAATCAAATATATATAGCCTTAGACAAAATAGTCTCGGACCAAGACGCTCTCCGTTACATTACACACTGCTCACAATTTCATAAACCTCAGCTGCTTATAAAAAAAGGAGGGAGAAGATATTGTGCTACTGTATTACCGTGAAAGTCTTGATGAAATACATTCCAAAAAGGTAAAAATACGTGCCACCTAGACTATTTAAACAGTGTGTAGTGTCACAAATCTCACCAAAATTGTATAGATTTGTCAGTTCTGTACAAGGTTACAACAAAATCAACTCACCTCTGCCATTGCAACGTGATATTGATCACGGAGTATATAAATGCATTCTATATTTGTAGTAGCACACATACACACACACACACACACACACACACACACACACACACACACACACACACATAGAAATGAGCCCAATGAACTTATCAGTAATTCGAAAAGAGGTGCAATGAGAATTTAAGCTTAATTGAATTACGTTCCACAGAGCTGAATCCAAATTAACCGATTTATATCGATTTAATTATGTATAAAGAGAGAAAGAGAGACAGTAAGAGACAAAGAAAGAAAGAAAGAATTTTCTGCGTGAGAAACTTTCGCATCATTTTGGCAGGATTTGCTTGCTCAGTGGCTTTTCCTACTGTGAGCAACACGATATCCCGAAGCGTGAAAGGGGACACTGTGCTCACAATGTCTGCATATCAATTTCACTACATAATCACAAGTCATGTTGCTTTGTTTGATAGTCTCAAACACAGACGTGTCTCTATCAAAATATGAAGTTTTACACTGTAGACACGGTATATAAGAAGGAATACACACTGTGTTGTTTCTCAGACCACAGTGTCTCATACGGTGCTATTCACTAACATGCGTGTTCCTATTGTTGAGTGTAGTGAAGCTCGACGTAAATACACTCCTAAAAAAATAAGTGAAAGAATGCAAAAGACAGTGTGGTCGCAGTGTGTTATGTCACTATGAAGAGTGACAATGGTTTTGTTTTGTTTTCATGTGGTCAACGCAGCAGCTAAAGCAACACATTCTATCACACTGTTGTAAGCACAGCGTTTTATATTCATCTCAAACCTGTATGAGAAATCAGAAAGCACATACTCCCTTATCACCCTCCGACAAAGTGTGTGATAATCCTATGTGAGCATTTGGCTTGCCATACTCCGTCTTTTTTTTTGCTCTGTCACACCACTGGTTCCCTGATACTCGCCTATCAGTCTATCACTTACTCTATACAGCTATTGATACGTAGCTGGGGATGTTCATCAACAAAGCATACGTTGCTGTTTGATTCTCTTTTCAATAATCGAATGTAGTTTTCACCGCAAACGGCACCAAATTACTCTGTACAATATACTATAGGCTGCTTTCCATGTATTACACATTATCTTCAGACACAAGCATAGAAATGCTATCAATTGACTGTACTTAAATTTAGGTATTCCCCCCCCCCCCCTCCGACTGTTATACTGTCTTTGAAACATTTACATAAGTAAAATAAGGGAAGGTGGACCTATATAGTGATCATATATGGTTTAAAGTACACCATATTGTATGAGTTGTTTCAACATTTTTGCAGATATAAAGTTATGATTCATGTGTATTGTTTATTATTTTGTTAGTCTATTCATTCTCCATTTCACATTCAAAATTACACAACACAATACATAGATAATTCATAGATCAAAGAATCAATACGAAATAGATGGGTTACCACTTCAGATTTATTATCATAATCATTCTGTTCTTCCATGGGTCCAGCACATAAATGTTGAAGACTGTTAAATGTAAATCATCTATATCCAAATGTAAACACAAATTATACATATTTCATGCCCTTCAATTAATTCATCAATATAATTTGTGTACATTGAAAATTACCCACCCCCAAACAACTCAATCCCTTATTATTCACTCTCATATCATTACCTGTAACAATTGCATATCCATACTAATCGGCTAATCTATATAAAACTATACATTTTACATACACATACTGTGTCATTCAAACCATTATACTGTACATTATATCAAAATTGTATGAGCGTGGCTTGTGCATGTACCAATTTAGAATACTGTGTGGGAACACTCCACGGTGCAATGCACTCTTTCAACCCGATATGCGACGCGATAATGTCGTCACTAGAGTCACCCTTTTTGGCAAAGCATCGACAGCCTGTGGGCCGTGACCTCCATATTGATTGATTGATCATTACTACGATTGATTCGATAGCTGGCCACCGATGAATCGGACCTGCCTTCGGACTCTGCTTTACTGTGCACGTCTAGGGAAAATGAGGGACAGAGTTTGTATAGGTCGCATGCACTGCATTGCGCATAGTTCTTAATTCGTGGATAACACAATCGCTCGAGTATGCAATTATTAATCATTTCGTATATCATTTATAAATCATCGTGTGAGGGCGTGTGGGTGCTCTTACACATATATGAATAGATACATACATACATATATAGAAAGATAAATAGATAGGTGTATATATATGTATATATATGCAGTAAATACAATTATATATATAAATATACATATATATACATACATACATACATATATATACATATATATATATATATATATATATATATATATATGGATAGAAAATAGATAAATAGATAGATAGAGAGAAGGATGGATATAGATGCAGTAAATCATGACAAAGGATGCCACACGATGCCTTTCGACGTTCGTTTTCCTCAGCACTATTTTGTCTGTTGCCATGGTTGCACATACAGATAGGGTAATAAAGGAATATCCATAAAAGAAATGACAGGTTATAGAAAGATTAAAAAAAAATATTCGAGATTATTTTGTAAGTAAACAAAAACTTGTGAGATATCTTAGAGCTATATTTCTTTTTTGTATAACACAATTAACAGCTAATGACGATAAAAGTTCACTTTGCGCCTTCGACTTAGTGCCTCCTTACCTCGTAGTGTATACACGAATGATAACAGTCGTCGGTTATTTTTGGAAACAAGGTGGAAAAGCGCTCTAACACGAGAGGCTCACGCATGGATGCTCGGCAGACGAGGTCGCTGATGCGATACGAGTTGGCAACACGTGAAAAGAGACTGCAACATGGCACTCGTCCCATTGCACTCTAGAATGAAACTCAAATGCTCTCTAATTTCTATGGAAACAGTGGTGGTTCATTTCCCTCATCATGCTAATTCAAGAGATACATTAAAAAAATACGCACAATTATTCTATATACAAACATTCCGTCCAAATACCCAGCATTGCCTTCAAACTGATGAGCCCTTCTCTGTGTAATTACCTTTTTTATTTCTGCATTGTTTTCGGAATACCATGTAGAACAAACGAATATCTTTCATATCTACAGTCATAATGCGTGATACAGATAGAGCTTAAATAATCTTCTTCATGTCGATCATATTAATATGTCCGATACATTATCTTCTAGCAATGCGCAATATTATGTTTTAGAATACACTTCCCCTTTAACCTAATCACATAAACTTTGTCTATGAGGGCTTCCCAGCAATGATTTTAATGGCTGCCTCTTTGCTGAGATCCCGGGTTCAACGAACTGTCCCCAGTATGGAAGAACTAGTTGACCAAAGTCAAGAAGTCACTGTTATTCTGAGAAAGACGTAATATCTTTGATTTGCTAGGAAGACAAACTCTAAAATCGATAGGCACCATTTCATGCCAATGGGTGTAGTGTGTCATTCGATTTTAGACATTCTCACGATTTGCTGTGATGGTGTTTCCAGTCTAGTTGAATTCTCTGCCTTTTCCTGGACAAGAGAGAGATAGACTGACAGAGGAAGGGAGAGTGGGGTAGGGGATGTGGGGAGAGAGGGGGTAGGGGATGTGGGGAGAGAGGGGGGTAGGGGATGTGGGGACAGAGAGGGGGATCATGAGGTAGATGAGGGAAGACAAGAGAGGGATAGACTGAGCGGGGGAAGCAAAATCCCGCAATGTCGTGTTAGGACTATAGAAGCAACTTATTGAGTATTTGGAGTTTTTCGGGGGTGTGGAGGGGCTCTTGGTTCACTGCACTATATTCTTCTTTTCTGGCGACTGCAGTCGCTTGCCTGTGGCACGTTTCAAGTTTTATTTTTTACCTTTTTACAGAAAAAAAGAATATAGACTGATGGGGGAGAAATGTGGGGGTTTTTATGTTTGACCTGTCACTCATCCTACATCCCGACCGCTTGATTTGAAAATGGCTTTGCGTCATTGCTGCAGGAATTGCAGATGTGGGAAATGTGTGAATTGCTCGTGTCCTGGGTGGCGTGAATGATCGGACGCGAAGGGTCATCACAAAAGTCTGTTACCCAGGGATCGGGCGCCATTAAAAGGTTACTCGTAGTGTTCAGCTGCTGAAACGAAGCCATCATAAAACAGAATTAGTTGTCGTATATCATCCATATAGAGAGGAATCCAATGGTGACGCTGTCCGTACGACGTCACAATATTGTAAATGTTTGTCAAGATTAACTGAATATAAACACTTACATGCATTCTTTTATCGTGACTTTACTATCAAAATAATCTAGCCATACAAATCCTCTTTTACACCAGGTAGAACTGCATACGGATTTATTGGTTTTACATGTACGTTGGTGAAAAAGGAGAAGGGTGAGCTATATCATTATGTCAGTTTCTGATGAACCCTGAACTAAACTTGTGGTTATGTAATGCACGTTATTCTGTATAGTATTACGCTGAAATACATGTACATACGACTCTCAAAATAGATAAGTACATAAATATGTACGTATCATATCAAAGATACTAGTAATCATGTGCCTGTGCGTATGTGCGCGCGCGTTAGTGTTTTGAATGTATGTGTGTATATGTGTATGACTTGTGTACGAACATTTATACATATTTATGTACATGTACGAACATTTATACATATTTATGTTTTGAAATTCCAAGTCGTCTGACTGCGTCTAATCATGACTTGATAAATGTTTTGAACTCTGCTAATGGCTAGGTGTGAAGCCAGCTATTCCGCTGTGTGCATGTGGCAATTCTGGAGTAGAACATTCGGCGCTCATGTCCCCCTAGAGAGTCATAACAGCACATCAAAAAAAATGACGTGCATACTAACATCCAAGCCCTAGGGGTAAAACTCCCTATACAGAACAAAACAGAGACCAACATCTACAAAGAAATACTAGTAGAGCAAAAGCCCATTTTTGCCGAGCAGGGAAGTTCTTCGCGGGGCAGACAATTTCTTCGTCACATCGTGGCTTGTATAAACATAGAAATCTTTCTTCGCCGAACCGATTGCTTTAGCGAGCCAACGCCAAAGATGATTGGTGTGGGATTAGTTCTCCCTTTATCGACCCATTCTCCACCACAGAGTCTCCCCCTCCATGATTTTCAGCACCTTTCTACTTTGAAGTCACGTGCTAACATTGATGACAGCAATGGTGATGATAATATTACTATCAGCATGGTCAATGGTCATGCGAACCCACTCATTAATGCGTAAGACAAAAGTCACAGAGATTTCTCCGTCAGTGTCCGTGACTAAAAGACCACTAGCGATGTGATGAAATTAATGACAGTATGAACAACAAGAAGATGATTATCTCTCAGATAGTTTCCCTTACATTTTCCATTACACCTAAAATATTCCATATCCCTATAATGTGTGAACGGTACTGCAAGTTTCCAGATTGCGCTGAGAAGCTAGGTGTATGGGTGTTAACCCCAACTAAAGGTCAAATTTTAGTGATTCTTTGACCAACTGCTCGTCTATTATTCTTAATCCTTCAATAAAAAAACCCAATATTAATGGCAATGATGAAATGAGATTATAAAACCGAAGGTTGCTATGTGTCCCTCTTTACGCCTTAAAAGTTCACGTCAAAAGTTCTGTTTAGATCTCAACTCAGAATAGCCCTCCCCTCCCCCCCCCCCCAAAAAAAAGGCAAAAAAAAAGAATATCAAACTTAAAACTTAACATATAATATCACAGTCTGATCTTAACAATATGATAAATATCAATATGATAAATATAAAAGATCTTTTACCCCCCCAAAAAAAAAAATGTTGATTAATTTATATTTTGCTTTGTAAGTATATTGCCACATATTGATTATTGTGGTACGGCATTGGGTAGTTGTTCTAAGACTAATGTGCAAAAATTACAAAGAATGCAGAATAAATATGCGCGCTTAGTACTGAATGTTGATTGTTATACTCCTCAGTGCTCTCTGCTCACCACTTTATACTGGCTCTCTGTTGAAGAAAGAATCAAGTTACAATATGGCATACTCACCTTCAAAATCCGTCATAATCTGGTACCTATACTTATTCAAATCCTCTAATCACTTCTTCTTCAGCTAATTATTACAAAACACGATACTCTAAGAATTGCACTCTATCAATACCTTACCCGAAAACCGAATATAAGAAACGTTCCTTTTCGTACACCGGTAGCTCTCTTTTCAACAAAGTCTTCATTGAAGTACAACTGTCTTCGTCACTGACTATATTCAAAACAAATTGTTTAAGATTTATCCACATGCTTTAACTTTTGCCATCCAATGAATCCAATAAGACCTCCTTTTTTTTTTTACATTGTCACACCCACTAGACTTTTTTTCTTTGTTTTGTTTGTGGTTATATACTCTTCCCTTTTCTAAATTGTTAAGGCCTTATTTTTTATGTATACATGTAACAGAAGTGTAGTTAAGTTGATTTCTTTTGTTTGTTTATGTCATTGATCTGTAATTGTGTGAATCATGTTACTACAAATGTATTTGTTGTTTTATTTTGTGAACGGTATATACAGGGCGCCATTGTAAAGCAGTTAGCAAACTGAATGTGCCTACCCTGGATTATTTTTTTAAGAAAACATGAATACATAAATGAAATAAAATAAACAACATTTGCTGAACTAAAGCAACCTTATATTCACAAAGGAATGGGTGTATGAAGCAAGTTAGGATTTATATGTATATATATGGGCCGTGACGCGAGAAAAGGGCCCTTAGCGGCGCTGCGCGCAAACGCTAGAAAACGGCGCGGAAGTTTAACAAAGCAATACGCGCAAAAAAGATCAACTAGCTAACTACGCGGAAATGCATAGACGCATCAAAAAGTGACAGGATTTGGGCAAAACATGCTGTTTTGAATGTCGTAATTGGAGCATTTACGCGTGGAATTTCAGACAAAGGTTTGCATATCCAAATACGTCAGAGTTTCTTCTACAATATGGAGGTGAAAACTCATTTTCGGTATATAATGCCCTAAGGGCCCTTTTCTCGCGTCACGGCCCATATATATAGATAGATAGATAGATAGATAGATAGATATAGATATATCATTGTTTTGTATTGAATTATGTCTTATTTTATTGTATCGTACTGGATCAACTGATTATTGTGTTGTATTGCATTGCATTGTGTCATGTTGTGTTATATCATTTATTGTTTACTGGCATTACAACGACTAAAGAGACAACGTTGAAGTGATGACATAATATATGATTATGTACGTGTAATGATATGAACAAGAGTAAGAAACACCAAGAACAAAAACATAATCATCTGTCAGGAGTCGTTCAAATATGCTTGATTGTCCGTAATAGTAAGCTATCTTATTTCTACATGGGAAATACACCCGGCCTTCCGCAGAATGATGATGTATGACGAGTGTTATCGTTTGGCATACGTTGCAAATTGAGCGCCGCAGCGAGAAATACGCCGCTAGATTTGATTCATCGCTTACTGCTCATCAGACCGTGAGATGTGATAAGACTAATTTTAGCAGCCCTCCTTTATTCGCTTTCGCTATTTGCGGGATAGTAAGACTCCGTAATTCGGATATATGCATTCTCAGGCGCAAGTTGTTGTTTTTTTTCTGTTGGCTGTGTGTATATTTTGCTCAAGTTATGTGGTTGTCAGAGCACTGGATGGAATTCACTTTGACGTTACATCGGTTTGGAGAGAGACAGACAGACAGACAGAAAGACAGATAGGCAGATAGACAGACAAACAGACAGAGAGGGAGGGGAGAGTTTACGGTTGATGATTTGTCAGAAGCGGATGAAGTTCACTTTGAAAATGAAGATAGAAAAATCCAATGACATGACAACTGACAGAAAATTTGAGTGTGTGCCGGCGGGTAAGTCAAGCGTGGCGTTTTCGTCAGACGGCTGTAAGGGAGGGATATCTATTGATCCGAATTATGTGAAAGTGAAGGTGAATCGCCTGTAATGATGACAGTGTATCATATCAAAAACATTATATACTCACAGTGACATGAGCAGATAAGCAGTGAAGCGACATGTGACATTATCTCCCCAACCTGCCCCGGCTTGTATTGAGAAGATGACACTATAAACAATAGTGCATTGAATGCACTATACTAACAAAAAAAATGCATGGAGCCCAAGTGCAGTTGTATTTCACCGTGGCCTTCGTGGAATGGAATTGGATGAGAGCTAATTGCATCCACCACCTGCTGATAAAAGGTGTTTATGTCATTATTCCCTGTGCATTAGCTCCTAGTTACATTGCACCACCGTGCACTGTGTCTTAAAACAACGAGCGACTTTTGATGCCAGTTCAACAAAGTCCGGATCAGGCAATATTTTTAAAAAAGTGATATTTGAAGGGACTGGTGTACATAACACTAGATAGATATTTAGATATGAATAAGTAAAAGAAAAATAAATGGCATAGTAATGGTATCATAAAAGAAAGAATAAGTACCCGGTATATGTAAGCCCATTTATGTTATAAATGTATATTCATGATAGGCTTAAGACAGTAGTAAGGTAGTAATCCACCGATCTAAACGTAGCTTCTACTTTCTGTTTCAATTCAATTCAATTCAAGTTTTATTTCATTTTTCGAAAAGAACATATACAATTCACTTTCTTTAGTAACAGAAAATAAGCAAAACAAAAAAAAAATAAGAAGAGTATAGAATAATTGTGTAACCTTGTAGTAATCATACGTTGTCATGAGAACTGAAGTGATAAAAATGCAAAAAAAAACAATATACGGTATATTCGCAAACTTCGAAAATATCGTTTATTTTATTTAGTGATAGCAGAAGCTAGGTCCGGATTACTATAAAGTGATGTTTTATGCCTGTTCAATATTTCCACCACCTTGGCGTTAAGAAGTCATTGTGGCACATAATTTCTTACATCTACACACGAGTTTTTCACATGCATGCAAGATTATATCTTATACCTGTCAACTTAATCCATTCAACCAGTGAGGAGGGAAACTGTCACCGTCATAATCTCATAAAGCTTCGTTCATTATATCTTCCCGGAGTATAAAGGCTATGTTTAGCATTGGTGTCGTGCAGAGTGGTGATAAAAAAAGGATACAATCTAAATGCGACTGACGCGAAATACTCGTAATTCAATAATTTGGCAATACAAATCCTCTTTCGCCCCAGATGGAACTGCAGTCGATTTGATTGGTTTAACGTTGATACGAGGAGAGGGAGCCATCGTTGACTAATTCCTGATGATCCCTTCCGGTACGAAATGTACGAAATTTTCTGTTGTATAATGCTTGAATTTCGCATGTTTTATAACAACGTTGAAATACATGTACCTGTCACCCTGGAAAAAAATATATGTATATGTATACATGGAGATAGGAAACCCTACGCTCTGCAAGTTGTGTACAATGGACATTCTAAGGTTAAAAAGGGACAGGCGCTGGGAAGAATTGATTATTTCTTTTCTTTCGGGAGCACACTCGCCGACTTCTTACTTTTCACTGTAGACATTGGATACAAACATTCCGGCCGGTCATTGTCTTCCGGGAAAAGCGTATCAAATGGAGTTTGGTGATTACATTCCTGCTTATAGAAGAAAAAGATGAGGCTAGGTGCTCATCCCTAACGTAAATTATGACATAAACAAAGAAAACAATAAAATAAAACAGAACAGAGCGGTCTACATGTTGACTTTCTGATATGTGTGCTCTGACTAAAATTGCAATCCCTCAACCTCATTCTTTCTTGCATCAATCAAATCATCTTTTGGCGTTGCTTCGCGTATTGCATCAGCGTTTTGTTTTGTATTTCCATCATCTCAGCTATCGTTGCGAGAACATACACACTTTTCCTCATTGCCATTGGTCGGGATTATTCTCTTGGGATTTAAACAGTGCTCGTATCGAGAGTGCGCAGAGGAAAAACAAGGGGACAAAAATAGAACGAAAACTTCCGCCATTATTGAATCATACAAACGTGCGGTGAAAACATGTAAATCAATGCCCATCCTCCATCACGGTTTTTGCAGTGATTTATAATATTATTATTATTATTTCATTTAACCATCATGCAAAGGGGTTGTTCTATATCCCCCCCCCCCCCACAAGCGCCTCGTGTATGGTTCTTTCTTCGACCAGGGCGTTAACTCGTCACTTCAATTCAAGTTGAAACGGCCAAGAATTTTCTGTTGATAATGATTTCAGCTGGTTTTGACACTGCATTTTCTCCACTGTAAGGTAAACATGGAGGGACAGCGTAACTATGTTCAACTTAAGTTAAACAAAGCATAAAGTTTCATGAAAAATTGTCTCTTTACACATTGCCATGTATAGGAGAGAATGGAAACAAAAAATGAAGGCAGACAAAGGAAGAGGATGACTTTCACGACCATCCCAACGAGAATAGAAAAGTAGAAATCCGCTCATAGATTTACATCATTACAATAACATTTACGAGAAAGAAGAGCGGGAATCTGAGCAGAAGGTATACTTTCCTTTGGCTTTTGTTTTCTTTAGTTTCTGTCCAATTGCCGGTGTGCATTTGGATGTTGTCTGAGAAGGCGTGAAAATGTGCTATGAGTTTTAAGAATTTGTGAGGGTGCATGAATTGTAAGTTTAGTTCATTGCTGTGCTTCTTTGTTTGTTTTGTGTCCGTGTGTGTGTTTGTTTTGTGTATGCATTGGTATGTGACAGAAGTGGAAGACGAGTGTTGATAAGGCTCATCCATGGGGCTTTTAACACTTTACCATTTTCCCCTCGACATGTCATAATTATCATGAATCTCAAAACTCTTGCAACATGGTAACAATCTCCTGGGTTCATGAAAATGACACCTCCCCTCCCCATCTCATCACCCCCCCCCCCACACACACACACACACACACACACACACACACACCTTTCCTGCACGCTCCGGAGACAGGACGGCTATAAACGAGTCACGCTCAGAATGTTTCCTCCGGGATAGGTTGTGCTCTTTCCGCGGATCTTAAAGATATTTGATCATAAATGATATGGTATATTCATTCTGGATCATGACTGTTTATACATATATCATAATTGCAAGTATGGGCAATGTGGCAGAGAGGATAAGGCTCATGGCTCATGACTTTGAAACGGAGGTCTAGAGTCGAGTCCTGCCGAGTGAGTACGCCCTTGAGCAGGATGTTTTTACCCATGATGTCCCTCTCAACCCTGGAGTTAAAATGGGACTCTGGCATCACATACGAGACTACAACAACTGGCAAAATAGGGCCATTTTTTTTTATCATTGTTAATATTCTTATCATTGTTAATATTCTTATCATTATCATTAACTTTTTCACTGTTATCATTAAGAGTGAAGCAGACATGTATTATTTTGAACTTTGCTCGAAAATTAAGATTATAATGACATGAAATGAAATTGGAGTGGAATTAAGTTCCGGTAGCAAGTAAGCACATCAGCAAACAAACGTACAAGAAAACAATACATTCGTCTCGCTACATTAGCACAGAAACTCTCCGACCTATGAAAAATCTGAGACGTGTTATTGTAATTCTGATGTTCAGTCATTGTAGATGTAAAAGATAAGGATAAAGACAGTGGAGTGAAAGTAATTTGATTGAAAAGTGAACCTGATTACTGTTTCTCTTTTCTTCTTGTTCGGCTCCATACCTTATAATTCCCCCCCCCCCCCCCCGCGTTTAATTTGTTGTTGTTTTTTCCACGCATGTGATAATCTCTTTGCCCGGATTTGGCTGTTAATCACAAACAAGAAAAGGAAATGTAAGCGTGGACGTGCGAACAGAAAGAAATAAGTCACTTTATATGCAACGATCTATCTGACACCAGGAATAGTAAATTGCTAAACGCCGTCTCGACTTTGCTATTTTGTATTCTGCCCTGCACTCTGCCCCAAGACTTAGCCAGATATTTTAGTCGACGTAGGAGTCGTCATTCAAATGTCAATCCCCATTTTGTTTCCAACAAAAAATGTGTAGAATCAAAAATCAGCGGCTGACGTTGTACAAAGCCTTACTATCGCGATGCTTTCTTCGGCTCATTAAGTAATCTTCCAGGGTGTGAGAAGCAGGAGAAAGTCATCATCAAGTTGTGAATTCCAGGGTATTGGCAGCTATATCTATATATACATACATATATATATATATATATATATATATATATATATATATATATATATATATATATACACACGGAGAATCTGAAATAAGAAGGTGTTGCCATTTATTACAGCTTTCTTGTATACCTAAGAAAGAACGAGCAACCAAGCATTCAGTCTCATATACGCAGAATTGGAATTAACCAGAGCGGACTTAATGACTCTTTGTCGTATACATTAGCTGATGTTCCCAGAAAGCCATGAACCCGAGTTTTTAATGGTTCGTTGCTGTTTTTGTTTTTGTTGTTCTTGTTGAAAGTAATGTATATTCTCAATTTAAGTATCGCTGAGAACTGACACAAACACTTTTGTTGCTGCCTAATTTGAATCTTTGAATACAGGGCTCGACAGTAACTTTTTTTCTTTGGTTACCCGTTTGGGCCAGTAAAATCTTTAATCGGAAATTTCATTAAAGTTTAGTAAACATTAAAGTTTAGTAGCCCCGCGGGCCGACGGGCCATCGCTATTGTCGAACGCTATATAGGGAGGTTTAGGGGTAAAACATTTCTTTCTTCGACGAACCGCGCCTACATTTTCACTTGCCTTCTGTTGTCTGCGCCTACATGCTCTATAGCTGCAGACATTATACACTGCATCCCGCTTGAACGCCCCTTTATGATGACTCTTGCTCGTTCCGATAGTGATGTAAAAAAAAAATCGTATGAACAACAATTTAAAAAAAAACACCTGAAGTGCTACCCCATGAGACTTTCCCCTCATCCGGACCCCTTATATACATAGCAGTGCTTTTGGAACAACCATTCTTTTATTTTAGCTTTAAAAAAAAAATATCTCCCTCTGTTTAAAGTGCAAGGACAGTATTCCACCTGATTACCATTGTCATATATTTCTGGTCTATAAATCCTCTATTGATGTAGCAATCTTTACTCAGTCTGTGAGATTTTGATATAAAATAGACAAAAACATGCTTTTCATTTTTTTTTTTATCATTCCATGCAAAATAACGAAAACTACGTTTGATTTAGGAGAAAAGGTTCATGTTCGAGAATCGAAGTATCAGCTGATGAATGTCAGGAGTGACAAGAAATCATCTTTTGGTGTTTCAGATGAATAATATCATATGATAATGAAACCTAATTGCAAAGATGATAATTTTGTGAAAGTTAATGCATGTGTCGATTTGAAGAACAAGGTGTTATTTGTATGAGTTTTTTTCTTCACGTTTAAAGCTTACGTAATCAAATTTCGATTTTTTTTTCCTTGTCATATTCTGCTCTATCCAATATTCTAACCGTCAACATTTTCACCACAAATATTTTCTCCACATCAGGACAATGTGATACGATCATCTGTAGCCTATATTAACTGTGAAAGAATGTAACAACCCCAAAGCCGTAATTCATTTTAAGGTAAAAATGTGCATTTTCGACTTTGTGGCTATTATTTTTATATCACTGATCATCTAGGGATAGAGAGAGCGAGGGAGTGGGGGAGGGAGAGAGTGGCGGTGCGGTGAATACCCACGTGACGGCCTTTGCACTGAAGAAAAGAGACTGGGGCGAACGTTTAAGATAGAATGATATTGAAGAAGTGCGGATTCAAGTTGACGGACGAGGTAAGCTGGTAAGGAATGGGGTGAATCAGAACCGATTTTAGCGTCACGTGCACCAACACTCTGCACAATTTCGTTCACGTATTCGATTTCCAATCGGTTGAAGTTGGGCGGAATTTCTTGCAGTGAGGCCTGGCGTAACTATTACGGATCATTTTTTTTTTTTGTCATCCATCAGGTCTCCTAATCTTACGAGTACGGATGTGCGACAAAGGCTGAAAGGCATGAAGTATCCGGTGAAGGTAGGCAAGGACGGTCGACTTCGAAACAATAAACCACCAAACTCCCACTTTCCACATCTTGGGGTCCATGGAATGACTGATCTAATGCCTACATTATTTTGACATTAAAGTGCACCGTGTAGCAGCGCATTTTGATAACGCTCGCAGCTTTATTTAGCTTCCGTTGCCGTGCGTATTAAAACGAATCACGTCGTCCTATTACTAACATTTTATGTTTGACCTTCACCCTCGGTCACGTGATAAATGCTGCTAGCGGGAAAAGCAGACGACAGGACGACTACATTGCTCTACAAGTGACAAGTAAACTGTGATGAGGGTTACGTCCTCTGTTCAGTCGTTTTGTCTCTGTGTTGTTCTACAAGGAAATGAAATGATCGTTATGAAAGATAACGAATGAGATGATAAAGCAAACGACAATTCATATGAAGATAATTGTGGTGTGATAAAAGCAATGTTAATACCAATAACAGTCATGACAGTATTACCAATCTTAAAAATAAACAAATAAACAGGTAGCAAGAAGAATCACAGCACTAACCATTGTTTTCTTCCTTTGAAAAAGAATACTGACATAGATTCTTGTAATTTCTGGTGTTGATGCAAACTGGCTTAATTACCTACTTTAGTGGACACTTGTAACTCCCATGAGCGTGATAATGTGATTCATAAGTAAAACAAGCTTTGCTAGCTTTACAAATTCAAAACATTAGCAACGAAAAATATACCTAACCTAAATTGCGACAGCAGAAACCGAGGCACTGAAATGAATTCGCCTTTTATCGTGATATGTCAACATAACTCTATGATGGGGAAAAAATAAGCACAACAATTTCTTTACGATCAAACCTAATTAACGTTAATTGACTCAGCCTTGATTCAGTAATTCTGATACTCTATAGATGCCTGTCGCAGGAATTTAATCTCTGTGTGAATCGCGGGTCCATGCTGGCAAGATTGCATTCATACTGTAATATAGGCAAATTAAATGTTCCCACTCTTGCTTATGATAGTGAACTGTAACAGTTGATGGAAAGGCAAGTCCCCCTCCTCACCTGTGTGCACATGTATTGTGTGTGTATGTGTGTGTGTATGAGTGTGTGTGCGTGCGT
Source organism: Diadema antillarum (assembly GCF_040938485.1). NCBI lineage: Eukaryota > Metazoa > Echinodermata > Echinoidea > Diadematoida > Diadematidae > Diadema > Diadema antillarum. The sequence goes on along the minus strand of NW_027272022.1, from coordinate 444,401 downwards.
GTGTGTGTGTGTGTGTGTGTGTGTCATCAGACAGAATGAAAGACGCCCACAAGAGACGATAGTACCTTTAAGTATAAAGGCCTACCCCATTACAGCACTACAATAATATTGCCTTCCTGATCCCATAGTTAGTAACAGCACGCCACTGACTGTTCACTGTGCATTATCTACGAGCGATCACTTTGCGGTTACCAATTTATAGTGCCTATTCTACTTGCGTGACAGTAAATGAGCGCAAATGAAGCGTTTAGTCACCTCCATATCGTTAACGAAAGTGAAGAGCTGATTCACGGACCATTTTCTTCAGTTCATGGAATATCATGCTTTTAACATTAAAATTTTGTGTCTGTACCACAGCTTATAAGAAGATAATGTTAATAGGCTTTCTATTATGTAGCTTTGATATTGGTGAAACTCGCTTACAATGTGTTTATCCGCCATTATTCTGATGCAGAAATATGCAGATTTCATCAGGAGTGGTTTGAGCTCCTGAATCTCCTGAAACTCCTCAGGATACGAGTTGGGGAGAGATGACTAAAAACATGGGGCCACTTTGCTTTATCTTCCCTGCGGTTCCAGCTCAGTGGGCGTGACGGATCAATCAGGATAATGCGCTGCTTGACATTTTAATCAAGGGGCACTGTGTGTGCTAGTTAGTCTGTTTGGCTTTTATTCTGCACTGCTTACTTTATAATTGGTCCTCTCGATGTAAGAGGACGCACAGTGAATAAAGAGTTTTGCTCCTGACATCGTCAGGTTGTTTGATGTCATGTCTCGTATGTGTATATGTACAGGCCCTTATATATCTATGTGTTTTATAAATAGATTATATGAGATATTTGGAAAGAGAGAATGGTGCGTAGCTTTGGAAGTATTGTTGCTCTTTCGTTGTTGTTTTTTGTGGAAATCAATAAATACATATATATGAATAAATAAATATATATTTAATATATATATATGATATAATTTGATATTATATATATACATATATATACATATATATATATATATATATATATATATATACTGTATGTGTGTGTGTGTGTGTTTCATGTGTGCATGAGTGTGATCTGTGTATGATTGAGGCAACATCAATGTTTTGGCAGGTTATCATTAATAAAGAGATCATCTCATGATATAGTAAACGCCGAGAAGCTTCCCACGGTTTACCACACGTAGGCTCTGCGGGTTTTCCAAGTATACCGTAGAAGCGCAAAATGTGCTGATAGCCATAAACAAGGTTTCTCAACTAAATTCTGAATTAACCGGCTGTCTGTATAGGGAGAATAGTACGGGAGTTTGTCTATAGTAATTTAGGCCTACACTGTCTCTACCACCTTAAATGTGGTCCTACCAGAATGAGCTCATATGGGACCAGAAATCTAACTGGTTGTATTGAATTATCTCATTGGGAGTTACATAGGAGCGACAGTCTTTTGCACAGCTCAAAGTGACCCCTTGGGTTACATGATACTGGTGCCATCTTCAGGGAGTATTAACTTAGAGCACTGATATTGACAGTTTAACCATGCAGAATCCTGACAAATCGTCAGGATCATGGTGGCAAATCTGCGAGTAATAGCACTTCATTAATCACGCAAGGACCTGTTTGGGGATGTCCTGTCAAGCCGCAGCCCATGTTGAGAACGCAACAAGTACTAGAGACGCACTGGCCTCGCAGTGAGCTTGGGCAGAGGAGTCTCACAGTATCCTCGCGTGAGATTCCCAACTCATTTTCTTTTCCCACCGACATTCGAGTGGACATGTTAAGTCATATAGAAAACACACAAACACATGCACAGGCACACACACACATTAATACACCACGCCCCGATTTTGTCATGATCACTTCTAAAAATGAATTACCTGGGACGAGCGGGCAGCGTCAGCCTTGGGCACGCCGACAATATACACGAAAATGCGACATGCGAGCAGGTGCTCTTTCCTTTCCCAAAGTACCTGAATAAAAACGCTGAATAGGCTATTTTTGAAGGGAACTTCATTATATCACGAGTGGCAGGTGTTTCCGTCAGAGCAGCCATTGTTCAAACTTGCTGCTCTTCCGATAAACAAATCAGGAATCAAGAAATTTAAAAAAAAAAAGAGAAAATGAAAAAAAAAGTGTTTGACAAATGTACGTTTTGCCCTGGAAGGCTAACATAATACGCCAAGGCAGTTTCAATCATCCCTGAATATAGAAATAGGATTTGGAGATATCGAAAAGTTACGAGGATTTCTGAAAATAAAAAAAAACCCACCTTGATTCATGACCAAATCTAAATATATACGTTATCTTTAAAAAAGAAAGAAAATGTTCTACAACGCTATCTCTAAAAAGATGATGTTTAAATATCAACATGGATTAGTCACAGCGAAATTTCGAGGAAATTGATCGATGATTTCTTTTTGTTTCTTTTAAATCCTGCGGGGGCATATACACTGTTGTAAATGTGGAGAATAATGATCAGATTTACGCTCATGCCATTTATGTATTAAACACCATAAACGGAAAATCATTCTTCTGTAACTTTTTGCTTTCGTCGTTATTGATATTACAGCAACTTTAAATCCAAATCTCAACTTTTTTATCTTTTTTTTTGGCTATAAATGTTAATAAATTAACTTCACGACAGTGACATATGCTTTTCAACAAGGGTCGTAAACTTCTCACGAGCGGCGACGGTTATGCAAGTCTTTGTGTTAATTACGACGATAATGGAGTTGTGTATTGGCTGACATTTTGGCGTCTTCGACGGAGAACGCAATTAACTGAATGGGAACAACGAAACAATAACAAGACGTAAAGAAAAAAAATAGTCGAGATACAAAAAGAGAACAACGTAAAGGATCGGCTTTATCAAATCATGCTAGTGTCTTATACAAAGGAAGAGACAAATGCGAATGGATTCTAAGAAAAAACAAGTTTCCACATCTTCAACTGTGTGATGAACACACGAACAGAGATGTTGAAGTTCCGTTTCTACGGGACATAAAATCAGAAACGAATTGAATCTTACATTGCATCGTTTTCAAGTGTACATGTTTCCCATTATAAGCTGAGCAGAAAGATCTTTCCCACCTTCAATGCATAATCATGAGAAATGAATATCATTGTATCAAATAAGGGATGCTTAACTGGTGAGAATTGGTGAGAGCCTGAATTTTGTTATTATAAAGCATAATAAAAATGAATTTGTAATAATATGTTATTGAACTATATGCTTTGAATTGAAAACTGAAACTGAAGAGAATATAATAACACATCATTATGGAATTATCACATAATGTTCCATGGTATACTTATTTACATTATTTAATCATCTTTATTTGTCTATTTGTCTATTCATTACTTTATTCATTCTTTCATATTCAGAACAGGGTAGTCTTATAAAGCTATTGGGAAACTGTAACCACAATGCAAAGATTAAAAGAATACATGCACATTGATTTTATTTTTCGTTAATATTTCAAGAGTTTGTTCGCAAAAACCGATAAGTCCATTTTTGAAGATTTTGAAGTACGGTCTCTGTCATAAAGAACAAAATAATAACTTTCAAATGATATATTGGTCACTACATATAAAGGTATATTTTTGAAGTTATGGTCAAAAGAAACAAAAATTTTCTTATTATTCTCTTTATATTTCTTGACCTTTAATCGCAAATATCTCCATTTGGCAAATATGGACTAACCGGTTTTTGCGAACAAACTCTTCCTTTTTATTGTGGAATGGGGGATGACATAGACATAGGGCTTTTTAATACTGGCAAAACCGTGCAAATGGCATGGGGATAAATCATTCAATGGCTGTCATATTTCATTTGCATTTATAGCGAAAACAATCTTTTTTTATCAATGTGGATATACTTGCTATTCAAACATGCTTCATAGGATTTCTTGGGGTGTACAGTCAAGTCGGTATCCATGTTATCGAGAACTATTCTGGCATATGATGATGGTGAATTGGTAATGATGATCCACGACATTTGAATAGCGCCATAATATGTTATAGAAACATTTAAAGGCGCAATCCTTTTCTGGGCTCTTTGCAATCAAAGGGAAACTGTCGTCTTACTCTTTCCCCCAAACTAAAGGACAATAATCAATGTGTGGCAGAGTAAAGAAAAATAATCTGAGCAAGGAGTTCTTCTGTCAAAACAGACTAAATTCTTCTGTGATACACAACAGGCTGTCGCTCGAATGATCTTTTTTAATTTTGTTTGAAACTTGTAATGGCTACTCAAAACTCTAATATACAGTAACCCTTCAGTCTTTCGTTGTAAAGTTATCATTGGCCGTATGATCATGAATAATTCAAGGTGCCGGGTGATTCGTTTTGCGTTCAGTAACAAAAACAACTGTCTTTTTCTTTCTGCCGATAATTCTAAACTGTTCACAAATTACGTCATTATCTTTATGCGATACGCTTTGATTATGCTCGACACTTATAGTCCCTTCAGTGCTGGTTTGTTAGCAAAAAGAGTAATCGTACTTTGGTTGTTTAATTTCAAATTACACACGTCATTTAAAAACAATTAAAAAATAATAGGAGTGCAAGGACAGATTGTTATAAATGGGACACTCTACATTTCAAGTGTAAAGGTCGTTTTGGGTACCATGAAATGAATACGAATTGTTATCTGTTGAGAAAATTTGGCATAACTACTCCACTGCTGGAATTTGACTGATTTGGCTCCATAGAATTGTTTTTCCATAATTCTTGGTAGAATCTAATGAGATAGACATTTTATCTATTCTTAGGATTGAAAGATCACTCATGTAAGAAGACCACTGTCAAGACTCTTAAACAAGAAGTCAGGGATTAAAATTAGGCGTGCAAGAGTTGAATCTGGGGGGCAAAATCCCTATGTGAAATTGTAATAGTAAATTCTTGCAGGTGCTTGTAAATTAGGGCGTGGTCCGTCTTTTCAAATATCTTAGACACACAGGAGAACAGAAAGATAGGTCTGAAGTTACTTAAATAATTTGAATCCCTTTCCTTCGAAACTATCATAATCTTGGCTATTTTGAAGTCACTTGGGAAACGCCCAGAATTAAGGGATTTGCTGAGCATATGCGCAGCTGGTGACAGTAGCTGTCTATAGGATTGTACAGGTTATCTAGACAAGCGGTTGTACTTGGATCATTATCTCCAATTACTTTATTTCATTATAGTATTAAACTATCCGTTCCAACTTTCGAGAATTTGAACGTTGTTTTCACTTGAAGTAACATATCTAAAGAATTGAAGTAAGATTTCTTTTTAGAATTAATAGTGAATGCTTGTCTCAAACAAAAGCAGGACCTATCTAGATACCTAACTTTACCAGTTATCAGTAATAGGCAGTAAGTCTTTCAATATAATATCATTGCCATAATTTCTGCGTATCATTTTCCCACACTGCTGAAGTTAACAGTGATACCATTTCTTTGAAAGATTCTTATTCAAATCGTTTGGCTGATTCCTGAGATATTTGTACTTCACCCATCACTCAAGAAGCTTTATCATCTACTTGACTATTCTCTTTCGAGCTTTATTTGGAATGTTGAGCCATTTCTATAATCATGGTCTCTGTCAATATCAAAGTATTCGCTCGTGAGCCAGGAGGAGCCTCTTAGCTTCTTACTATTAAACAGAGATATACAGGTGGCATGTTTATCTGCAATAATGGACAGAGTCTCTTTCAATTGTGTTTATCCCAACAGAACCCGAAGACATTTTGTTCCAATGAAAGATTATCCAACCGGAGATTTGACAGTTCCTAACAAACACGTACTTCACGCTTTTACTTTGGGAGTTATGCCAAAGGATTTACATGGACTGGCAAATAAATGGTCAGCAAAGCCTTCGCATCAAATCCCAGATTTCTCTGTGTTCAGAGCAACAGAAATTGATGTGGAACCTTTTTTGTTACACTGAAAGCGACGTCGCTTTTGCATTTTTTTTTAAATGTCTACGGTGGTTGTGTCTACGTCTGCGTCATCGCTTGCTAGGGAGCTTTAGATTTTCGCGACGGGGACGTTCAGAGGGACGTTCAGAGTATGCGCAGAACCGCGTATCAAAGTTGATCTATTTATAGCTCGCGTCGTCTGAGTTTTCATTACGCGTTCTATAATATTTTTACGTCTGCTCGTAGAGAGCAACTTCATGCACCGATTATGGGGGCGCCATTTTATTTTTTATAGATTGCGTCTCTGCGTAATCTAGAGCTATACTTTTCAGCACGACGCAGGGAGAGAGGAAAACGTCCAACGCACTCGTCATCTCAAACGTCCTCGCCGCAAATCTAAAGCTCCCTGTCATTCCATATAGCCGCGAACGTCGATTTCCTTCAAGTTCCCCTGGATTTGCTGAGGGCGTCATACTTCGACGGCATTTGACATTCACGCTGTCGATGGGGAGAGTGAGTGAATGGTCAGCACAAATAATGCTGCATAGTTCACTCAATAGTTTTTGTTTAAGAGCAAGAGATTATTAAGCAGAGGGGTATGAGTCTTCTTAAATTTTGTCTCCCTCAGGAACCCCTCTCATTTTTAACAAAAATGTCGAAAAAGGGAACCAGCGGGAATCGAACGAACCTGTCATCTACTGCTTTCCGGGCAGTGACACTATCACCAGTGATTTAATTAGCAGTTTTCCTCACGCTAAATAAAATGAACTGTTATAATACAAGGTAACTGTGAACACCAGCATTTAAAAAAAGATAGATACTAAAAATAATATAAGACACTCATGATGTGTCTCCCATTGAATTTCTTGAGTCAAGCTACATATTGCTCGTTCACGCGAACAGACACATTCTGATATGAATCAAATAAGCATTATACTTTCTTATCAAGTTAACGCGTTATTAGTTGCAAGAAAAGAAGAAAGGATCAAACCCTGAGAGTCATCCTTAATGAGGAATTTGCTCTTTCGTAAGATTGACGAAAACAAAAATACATCCCTTAAAATCAATCATCCGGCTCTTGTTTACCATTCCTGAAGTCAGCCGCCGCCGCAACTTTAAAGCCCTAAAATATAACAATATACTCCATTGAAATGCTAGCACACGTTGTGCCTCACAAAAAGATTTGGAAAATAGGTGCTAAGGGGAAAAACGCAGAACATGTATGTGTGAGTGTAAGCATGGTAAGTATACGATAGTCGTATGGTTGAATACTAGGCCGTCAGGATTTTTTTTTTTCAGTAGCGCCGCACGGGAAGGCACGTTGCGTCGTAGTGTGCCTCCTGAATGCAAGATGACACACGCGGCATAAACCGGACGGCAAATGGATCACACTCCTAAAAATTGCAGCATCACTTGAACTTGTTCAAAACTTTATGAACAAAATGGCAGAGAACGGGAGTCCCTCTCCTTCTATGACTCCCTTCTATTACTGCATTTACCCCTTGATAAAACGAATGTTGGTCTATATTCTGTTTTATGATAGAGGACCAAAATTTGGAATAACTTGCCTCAGGCAAATTGAAATAAGTCCATCTTTAAATGTTTTTAAAAGAAGATTGTTATTGAAAAGATCATTAAAAGATCATTGTTATTGAAATAAAAAGAAAGAAATGTAATCTACGCATTCGGGTATTGATTTGTGTGTGTGTGTGTGTGTGTGTGTGTATGTGTGTGTGTGTGTGTGTGTGCGTCTGTTTTAATGTGTCTATTGCATTTCTCTTAATGTGTGTTTTTGGTTAGTTTGGTGTTAAATTTCATATATTCGTTCGACTTAACTTCACTTTTATTATCTATGTTTTTGTTATGGTGGCAGCTGCTCATAAAACTTTGTGGTTTTTTTTTGCTGTCTCCGCATTCTTTTACATTTGTATTGTCAATTTGAATTCATATATCTGTACTTTTGTCTGATTTTTGAAATCTGATTGAATGAAATAAACACAAATTGAATTGAATTGAATTGAATTGAATTGAATTGAATTGATTTGATTTGAATTGTATCATAAAAAATGCTTTGACATTTTTAACGTTATCAATCATTCATAACTAGTACGATAACAAAACAATTATACGCCATGTTGCACGACACACACACACCACACACACACACACACACACACACACACACACACACACACACACACACACACACAAACACACACACAAAGAAAAAAAACGGAGAAGCAGGCAACATGAGAATCGAAAGAGAATGTATCAAGAATTACAGTGTATGTGTCGGCGATGTTCACATCACGTTCATGAGTTCCGCCGATTACACGCACTTCTATTCCATTCAGTACTCTATATCTATTCTGATATCTTCTATATCTATTCTGAGATATAGAAGTTAATGTCTACGATATATCTATTCAGAGAGGTATGGTTGGCCAAAGTTCTGCGGTGAGCTATGGGGCGGGAAATAGTGGGATTGCAGTCGATTTTATCATAATCTCTTTCTCCCCTCTTCCCGGGGGGACACTTGAAAGTCACAATATTCTACCACATTTGCATTAAAAAAAAAAGAGCGGTTAGCTCGCGAAAAGGAAGAGGTTAGATATGAGAGAGAAAATGAGGCGAAAGAAGTACATCTGAATGTCATTGAGATGATAAGCTGCAGTACCGAACTCCGAAGATGTATTGATAATACGTCACTGATTTATCTACCTTTAAGATCAATGCGCGGTCTTTTGATTATAACGTATTGACGGTTGGTGATGGAATGATCACCTTTTCCACTTCCAGTGTATATTATCATTCCAACTCTTTCCTGAGATTGCTAAAAATAAACAAAGAAGCAAATTGTTAGAAGAAAACGTTTCTGTAGTCACTTCACAATCTTGTTGAATATTATCATTTCATGCAATGTATAACAGTACAACATCACGTTTACACATTTTCCTGTTTGGCCAATTTGATTAATACAACTCCCGAAGGAATTCAAATACCAGCATTTGTGGATAGAATTCTAAACAGCTTCGAGTTCTTCAAAAGAGGAAAACGTACCTCATTCTTTGTTGTTGTTGTTGTTATTCTCGAAGATCGTCCTGTTTTCTTTTATAAGGTTAACGCATGCACTGCAAGGCACGTTTACGAATCCCAGCACTATATTTTATCAATAGTTAATCTGTTCGTTTTTGTTTTCATGGGAAGTTTCATGTTGTCTTGTGTATACAAATGAGATTAGATTCCTTTGAAACATGGAATTGTTAGAGAATGTTGGTTCAACCAGCGTCATTCATCAACGTCACTCCTTTAACAGAAAATATCCAGAAATTCTATAGATAGAACAGGCAAAAAAAAAAAAAAAAGAAAGAAATGGTCCGATTAACCTATCTCTTGAGACCGACATTATTACAATGAATTGCTCTTTCTGAGATCACAATATTTAAGAAGTGACAGAGTACAAGAACATGGTGCGTTATACAACTATCCTGGTAAGAGTGTATTTGATAAAATTATGTTCATTGCAACTGATTGACAAATTTCCCTACATCTATGTTGATGTAGGGCAATTTGTCAATCAGTTGCAATGAAAGCATCTCGACGGAAGAATTTCATGAATTTGAATGATTACGTTCATTTTCATGTGACCATTACACAAGAATACAAATCGTATACCAGGTACTCATTTATGAATGGACGTGGGAGGGGAAATCGCCGTGATCAGAACAGGTTTACTTGGTTGGCAGCATTAATAATAATAATAATAATAACAATAATAACAGTAATAATAACAATAATGATAATGATAATGATGATAATAATAATAATAATAATAATAATAATAATAATAATAATAATAATGGTAATAATAATAATAAGGTCTTATTTATCCAGGGTAGCCTCTTCAGTGTTGCCACTCCTCTACCAGAGGGCCCTGCTATTACCCTAGCGTTGCCAGGTACCCATTTATACACCTGGGTCGAGAGGGACACAGTGGGTAAAAACATCTTGTCCAAGGACGTAAGGACTGGGCGGGATTCGAACTCGAATCCTCCGATCTGCATTCGCAGAACACTAAGAAAATATTTCATTTACTGATACCCAGACTTATTCATTTCTCAGACATGTCAGTAGCTTTCATGCATACTTAACGACACAATAGTTTTATCTGTTTATCGTTTTATATGTTTTGTAACTAGACAGTTTTTACATGAGAGGACTGCAGACTACAAGCTTTGCTTTTTAGCATTTTTTTTCTGTACTTGTCTTGAAATTTACGAAATTGTATCACTATACATAGTTTGTTTTTCATTGCATTGTATCATTTGTATGTGTATTCAAATGTTGTAATCATGTGTGTTGGAGATGAAATAAAAAAACAAAACGAAACGAAACGTATGTATTTGTGTTTTGTATTGCGTATTTTGTCTGTTTGTTAATATATGGTTATCATGAAGTATTGAATTGAATGCAAAAAATGCTAAATATCATTTATACACAGCATTGTTTCTTAACCAAGTGGTAAAGGAATTGTTATCAATAAGAATCGAACGTATGTTTCTCGTTTATGGTCTATGTTAGATGGTTTGCATTAAAAAAAAAAAGTGCTATATATGGCCCTATATAACAACCGATTAATTTCGGCGTTTGGCCGCGGTCAAGGTAATGACATTTTTACAACAGACACAACACGTCATTGACCAAAGTGACAACATCCGCTGGACGGAGCACACGGCGGAGTCTTCGTAAATCTAATATACAAGAACCTGCTGGTGGCGTCTGAAGTTATCTTTGTGAAGCTAACTACTGATGGTACAATACGATACATTATGATTACTCCACTTCGAAACACTACGGCCCATTATGATAGGACAGATATTATACAATACTATACCATACTGTATAAATGACATAATGCATCAAGGTATTTCATTTCATTCCCTTTCATTTACTTGCGTCTGAAAATGTTCATGTTGAATGGCTAAATTAATAATAATAATAATGATAATAATAATAATAATAATAATAATAATAATAATAATAATAATAATAGTGATAATGATAATAACAATAATAACATAAAAAACCTTAACAACGAGCAAGGCTTTTCTATTGATATTGATAGAAAGAAAGCCTGCATGATTCGCTCACGTAAGCATAAGTGAACAATGACAGATATATGAATCTATTTGCAAGAACTGTTTAATTCTTTTACATCTGTACGATTACTTATTCGATGCAATACCGTACCAAACAGTCTAGTCAAATACAATGCAATGCTTTACATTACAATACAACGCAATACATTGTATATATAGTTTTGCATCAGGAGGCATTGTGAATATATATATATATATATATATATATATATATATATATATTCAGCATTGCAACTGAAAGATTGCATCGGAAATGTATTGGGCAGTATTTGGGAATGTAAATCATTAACGATTGGAGAAAGAACAAAAAATGTGCCACAGTTTAACTATTATTTGGCCCATTTCGTCAACAATGTTTGCAATTGTTGCAAACTGCAATATTTCACAAGTATAACGTGTGCTTACTGCTTGGTCGTTGTAGTTGTCGGGGTTTTTATTATTATCATTATTATTCTCTCGACACCTTGGAAGTTTTCCAGCCTCCGCAATCTGTCAATCAGAGATTGTCATCCATTATGAAAGTAAGGCAAATGAATAATTACGGGAACACAAGAGACTTTAGCCTTTGGGGGAAGGGATTGTTTTAATAGGTCACATCTATTTCACGCACACCTATAATCACATGACTGACCGAGGGAAAATTGCACATGCCTCCGGATTATCAAGCTGTCAAAAAACGGGACAAAAATTTCCTCGGGAACACATAAAAAAAAATATATATATCTACTAACCATGATCGCTTCTGTTAGGACAAAAAGAAAACTAAGCAAACCCAGAGACTGTAGCCCGACATACGGAGAGTCATCATTACAGTACCGCGCGTGAGTAAAGCCAGGTACTTATGCGACGACACGAGATACAGAATCGTTTGATCGATATCATGCGAAAAGATATCAATAGGGAGCTTTAGATTTTGACACGAGGACGTTCAGAGGTAAAAAACAAAAGACAAAAACAAAAAACATGTTCTGAGCATGCGCAGAAGCACCCGTCAAGTCGGTCTATTTTTAGCTTGCGTCGCCTGAGTTTTTCACTACGCGTACTGGGCTATTTTTACGTCCGCACAGTTTGCAACGTAGAGAACTACTTCATGCACCGATCATATTGGGGCGCCATTTTATTTTTTATACGTTGCTTCCTGGTGCAGTGCTCAACCGCAGCGTAATCTAAAGCTACAGATAATATCAACACGACGCAGGAGAGAGAAGAACGTCCAACGTACTCTTCGTCTCAAACGTCCGCGCATCAAAATCTAAGGCTCCCTAATAAAGACAACCGAGACAGTCCAGACATTCTCACTGGGGATGTCTCATTGATGGAATCACAGAGGCATGTAAGTCGCGCTATTTTCAAATACATCTTTAAGTCCATGAGAAATCGAGAACATCTCTCTCCTTCCCTATAGATATCAGATCCTATACTGTGTAAGTAATTTTCTATGTTAATTGGAATTTTCGCACTTATCTCTGGAGATTACGCATGAGGAGATAAAAGAGAAGATTATTACGGAACAACATTCTTGCCTAAATCAAAACAAACAAACAAACAAACAAACAAACAAACAAATTGATAATTCATGAGGTATACAAACAAAAAAATTAACAATTCATGAGGTATAATTAATCATGATCACTATTACAAACATTCTGGTACGGTAATCTTCAACTAATATTTACATCATTTTTTTTTTCTTTTGACGACACGGACCACATACAGAAATTAGTTGTTGTTGCTTTTTTTTTGTAATCGCCTTTAGTATACTGCCAAGAAACTTTCGCCCTGGAAAGAAACAAATAATTACAGCAGCTACAGCGGCAAAGGTGATATGCTTCAATCCCAAGTCCTGGCAGAGCCGTCTTCGGGTAATCGCAAAATATTGACAAGGGATTGTTGCGGGCGTTCTCTGCAATTTACCGGGATGTGATCTTAAGATCTGGCATCTCATCCTCATCCTTATACTTCTTGTCACCCTTTGGGGGAATTTCAGATCATTAGCTATTTTCTTCTCTTTCTCCCTTCCCCTCCCCCCCCCCCCCCCCACCCCCGTCTGTCTGTCGGTCTGTCCTTCTGTCTTTCTGCACCCTGCGTCCGGAGACTGAAAAGGCTGGGAGAGATTGCCCGAGGACTGGATATTTCAGACTCGTAACTCTCTGTGAGTAGGAGATATCCGTCAAAATGCAACGCTAAGCGAGGTTATCCTTTCTTGAGTCCTCTCCCCCTCCCCCTCTCTCTCCCTTTTTCTTTTTCTTTTTCTTTTTTGCTCTCTCTCTCTCTTCTTCTTATTTCTCTTCTTCATCTTTGATATTATCATCTTGGAAAATATCCAATCTGTTTTTCATTTGTGAAAGCGACCTTTCGTGGACAAGGGAAAAGGGAGGGGAGCAAACAAGTTGTAGACATTGCAGTTTCACGGTTAGCTGACGCTTAAAACTGCAAACTTCTCTTACGGTAATGTAAGAACATGAGATTAAAACATTATTGTCATATCCACCTTCAATGTGCCCTATATACGGAAGCAAGCAAAATATCAGCTGTTATTTTCCGGTTGTTGTTGTTGTTGTCGTCGTCGTTAACTTATTGGTATTGTATATAAGACTGTTTCTAAATATCTCAATATGAAATTCGTTTCATTGATGAATATGTTCATGCCATCGCCGGCCCAGGGTCTGAGGGTTGTCGGCTTTTGGGTCTAACATTAAACATGTTAAGAGTACGCTGTGCATAAAAGTCGTACGCAAAACGTTGCGCATTGCCAGTTATGGCTGTATAACGGAGCTTCCTAATATATAAGCAAAAAAAAAAAAAAAAAAAAAATGGGGGGGGGGGGTAGAGCTGACTAAAAATTGACGAAAAGAAGGATGCATGACCCGATTGAAATTGTGCATTAAGTCGGAATCACTCTTGTGAGGAGAGTATCTTGCAAAGCTCTTGGCAGGGATATTTTCGTCTCTTAGAAAACACACGAGTTGCCAAATGATACACAAAAGTCAAACAAAAGCAGTAGAAATAAATCCGAAGAGAAGAGGTGTTTTTTTTTTTCTTGCTGTTCTTCTTTTTGATGTCGGCATACCGTTTAAACTGTTCTGCTCTGTGATCAACACGTAACGTCGAAGCACCTCCCAAAAGGTTCACGCTAGCTACTGTCGTGTTGTCTGTATGCAACGTTAACGTTTGTTATAGGGGTTTGTTATACCTTCTTTCGGGAATGTCTTTCTTACCCGCATTCGGATTACATTATAAATACAATTGTCTCCATTACAACTATTGTTTGGTTTTTATTGTCCCATATTCCACATTTCAACAAATACATAAAACATAAACATGACAATACAAAAGCATGGATGAATTGTCAAGTACAGCTTATAAGACAATAAAACATGTGAAATATGAGGAATCTACATTATAGAAGCATTGCTTGTAGGGTGTAGATTCCCAGATGCGGATGTGAGATTAATTCTTACTTTGTATATGCAATTGAAGGAATGACAATTTGTGAATAGGAGAATATAAACGTCGAAGAATAAAAACGAAAAAGAAAAAACAAAGAAAATAATGTCCGCGGCCAAAGACTTCTTGAGAGTTGCGTGATCACCCGAGCGAAGTACAAGTCAGATGCAGCGTACAATAGCAGAGATACCAAGATGTGTACAAAGGAAGTTCAGGAGATAATACACACTGTAAAAACATCGGTGTTAGATTTAACACCACGGGTGTTAAATCTAACACCGATCAAACTTCAATAGAGGACCACACCCACAGGTGTAGAAAATGCACTGTGATGGTGTTGAAAAGTGTTCACCTGACACTTCGTGGTGTTAATTTGACACTGTACCTGGTGTTATTTTGACACTGTTCTGGTGTTAATTCAAAAATGACACCACATGGTGTTGATTTGATATTTGTTAGTGTTAATATCAATGGTTTAACACCCGTCCAGCTTCAATAAGAGACCACACCAGCTGGTGTTACTTTGGTGTAAATTTATTGTCACATTTTTTCAAAAATCTAGTATTTTAATGTAAAATTCCTGATCGTCTTGTTTAAATTAAAAATCAACAAGAAGTGCAGTTACTAAGAAACTCTTCAAAAAACGGTTTAAAATTTGGAAATGACATCCGGAGGTGTTAATTTAACACCATAAATGAGCACAGAAAATTTAACACCAGCTCGGTGTTCACTATTTAACACCGGACTTTTTGCAGTGCAGAAATCACGAGCGAGGCAACTATGAAGTTTGCTGCTGAAGAATCCACTGATGCAGTCCCTTTGAAGTGACGTAATCATGTTTGCGAACAACGTCCACAAATACAGAACATAATCGATATTCAGCGAGACATCTGTACGTGACACCAATAGTTTGAATCTGCGCAACTTCATTTCAAGAATAATGATTTGGCGATGCATCGAATATTGAACATTATTCTCGGAAGGCTGAAAAGCGAAACGTATCATAATGAATGTTGACATTTCCTGTCTGTGTCTACAGAGATTGTCCTGTTAGTTTCCCTTTCACGGCCATCCTTCGTTCGTCCGATCTGTTTCCTATTGGTCTTCAAAAATACATGTTTTCTTTTCATCACATGCCACACGCTCATGTACGATACAGGAAATGCCTCGAGGAGACAAGATTGTCTAATCTAGGTTTTCCCCCTAAAATAATTATTTATGTGACTCCCTTGAATTCTCGATGGATACTTTGACCCACTATCTTCGAGCGAGGATCTTCAGATCGTCATGTCTGAATTTGGGGCAACTTATCCACAGCTGGAACAACGTGTCGGTAATTGAACTCTTTGTTTTTTTAACTCAACGTGATTCGACAAGAAGGATGCATTAGTTTCAATCCCCGTTTGGATTTACATTTGAGGTTTCCTATGCGGGGGAAAACGGAAACCTTTCACAGCACGCTTCTAGAGCGGTGTTGGTGTGCTTTATTACGTCTGAGAATCCCTTGCCTGGGAAAATCCAGATTAACCAATAACTGATCTCAATAATTATGCATCCCCTCCACCTCCTCCCATACCCATCACCTTTCTTTGCTTTGCCCTATTTTGTGGATTCCTTTCGTGGGATTCACAGGTACTTGAGAAACTTGTACGACTTACGGGTCTATATTTCTGATAAAACAGTTGAAAGTAAAGAGCAAGGACAAATCATTATGCAGTTATTGTTGTGTAGTTTAGGGAACTCAAAACATTATTCAGCTTATACCACAGCTTTAATACAAAGACTGCAGAAAGATTTGTAACATAACGAAGATCAACACGATAAGATCACCGGGAAAAAAAAATGACGCGTGGCTTTCTATGATCACTCTCCTATATACACAGAGTTAATTGACCTTACGTCCGCACCCACAGGTCAATCAATGGGTTAGAATTATACCCATGAATAAATACGATTACATTTCATAGCAACAAATTCGATACGCTCTCAAAACGTGCTTCTCCTGGTTCGATATTGAAGCTTTCCTTCCAAAAAACGACCTTCCTAACACGTCTCACTGCATTTGTCGGTGCAACAGGAGTCAATTTCAAAGTTTTAGTGAGTAGAAGCATATTTTCTTCTTTGCTACGACAAAAATGCAAACTAGAGTAAAGAAAAGATTATGCTTTCCAGCCCATCAATTATGCAAAAAGTGCAGAGCGCATCATCGTATGGCTGAAAAAACGCATTAAATCTTTCGCCAACGCAAGTTCACGTTTATGTGACTCTGGACAGGAAGAGAAAGATGCGACAAACTCTAGCAGGTGCACGCAAAATCCATCGAGGTACCCGAACCAATGATGGGAGTACATTCCTGTTTAAAGAAAACATTTCTATTATTAGAAAAAAAAAAACAATAACACCAACAAAATCAAAAGGGAATGAAAGAGTGAAGTATTAAGATCAACGTTTGAGAAAATGATTTGAACTAATAAACCTGCAAAACCCTTGTTTGTCTAACTTTTAGTAGAAGCTAGAAAAACTAGAAAAAGATTGTGATGCCATAGTATATTGACGGACAAATATGGAAAATGTTTAATGTTACCATAAAGAATGATAATTATGACAATATCTTCATGAATGTAGGAAGTTATCACTGGTAGTACATTCATTGGTTTTGGCATGACTAAGGTGTAAATACCGCCCCCCCCCCCCCCAAAAAAAAGAACAAAAACACCACCAAAACAAAAAACAACAACAACAACAACAACAACAACAACACAACAACAACAACAGAAAGATGAACAAACAGTTCAAAATAGAATCATCAAGGAACTGACTAAATCACGTTGAGTAGGAGTGACCATCTTGGGATATGACCACACCTGAAGTAAATCCCGCCACTCTGCAGGCAGGTTTATAGGATTATTCTTAGCATGAGTGGATTCTACGCGGAGTACCATTGTTTCTTGGCCGTAGACCTCCCCTTCTTGTGGCTTTTATACCTCAGCTCCGTCATGTTATATTCATCACGAATACGTGACGGAGATACATATAAACACACACACACACACACACACACACACAATAAAAATATCTAAGTTTGCTGCGTCAAGAAGTAACACTTATGATTCGTCAAATCCCATATTGATATCTTTTATACGTATTCTATTTTCTTAATCAGACTGTAGTGATACTCCTGGGGGGCATTTCATGAAGCATTTTTGTCCGACAACTTGTCGGACAAATTTGCTCCCAGCCAATCAGATGCAAGGATTTCAGTAGCTTTTAACATTTGGTCAGGCGAAATATCTGACAAAACGCTTCATGAAATGCCCCCCCCCCCCCCCCTGGATTTGCTTCTTGTATACAGGTTATAATTATGCGTAAATATGCCGGCAACAGTGTTTTATGTAACAAATTTCAAATATCCTCATATTTAACAGACTTTGTGTAGTGAAATCTAAATCGTTGCTTTGATATTCAAGCAAACGCTGGAAAATTATATGAATAGCTTTGACAGCTGACAAACTTTTGATAAGAAAAAATTATGACAAATTGCAAAAAGCACCCAACTTCACGATATTCCAAGTAAGTTCTGCATAAGGAGACCAATAACCTCATACACAAGTCAATTAACCCCTATGTCTACGTGTGTACCAAAATGTCACGAGTCTCAGATGACCGTAAATATGATGCGATTGAAAGTCCAAACTACTTTCCATATCCATATCTAAACTGCCACAACCCCCCCCCCCCCCCAAAAAAAAAATCAGCTGATAGTTTCCCACCCACCCCACCCTCTCTGTCACAATACTTAAAGGGACAGTTTTGGTTTATATGGGGTGCAGGTTTCCAATTTTTTTGTGCGTGAGTGTTTGTGAGATAATGAAAAACCTCTTAGGAATATGAAAGAACACGTAATTCTTAGAGGAATTCACAGTTTATTTGATTAAAATTGGTCTTGAAATGGTCGAGATATCCAACAAAAGCGATCCTAACAAAACGTGACAGACCATAACTCCTTGTTTTACCTTGTTTTTGATTTCTCTGTCATTTAAAAACAGATTTACAACAAATAAACTCTTAATTCCTCTTAGAATTGTATGCTCTTTAACATTCCACAGAGTGTTTTTTAAATATCTTGCAAAACTTTACAAGTTTAATCCTCATGTCAACTAATATCATACCATTCCTTTAATCTTGTCATGGGCTTCCCTCAGCGTTTCATCATCTTCCTATTCCCGCTCGGCCTGCGTGTTTCTTTGCTGGTGCATTGGTCTCGTAATTAGTGGGAATTGTTTATATTCATGTTATGGTGTATGCGTTTGATGACGTGTTTCTTTACGGTCTTCGCGTCCACCGTGAACTATTCCAAAGCAATTCACCTAATGAACTTTGCCATCACAGTTAGTGCTCATGCGTCTCGATTTATTTTGTTTAGAATCAAACAGCCTACAGAACGGAGGTTTCGCTGTCAAGCTTTCTCTCTTCTTCTTGCAGCGAAACAACTAAACAATGAAAATGAAACAAAAAATGCACCTTCTCCTCTGTGCAACGACTGTATAGATTTGTGCGGATATTGCTTTCGTCTGTTGATGCTGTTGCTGTTGTTTTTACCTGTGCTTCGAACTACTGTACCTCACTAATGATCACATTCCGACAAAGTAAATGGCGAGATCTGGGCGAGTCTGAAAGCAAATCTGAATAACCCCTCGGCGGTGTGAGTTTGGATAGAAAGACCCTAAGGTGGGGAAATTGGAGGTGGGTGATACTGAATGGGAAGATCGAAAGTGGGACTGGAAAGATATACGAAATTTCTTCTTTTTTGGGGGGTAGAAGGTCTGTTGTTATTTAGGAGAAGAACAAGCTCAGCCGAAGAAAGGCAAAACAGCCATTTCAGCACACACCTTTGTGACAAAAAGTTTACATTTCAAAGCACTTCTACTGTAGAAAAGTGCAACACTCATTTCTTACTTAAATCTTGTGTAATGATTAACATTGTCGATATTGCGAAAGACAGTGCCTTTTAGGTCGTTATTCTGATGGATTGTTGAATTCAAGTGTTTCTGATTGAGAGATTTTCACGAAGATGCATCTCTCCTGATGCTCGTCTCTCTCCAATTACAAAAAAAAAACAACAACTAATGGTTATTCAAACCAGAACCAACAGGGCGACATGTTTCGTTTGCATTTTTTCTAAAGTGTAGATATTATGTTCACTTTTCAAAACGACGAGATCGACAGTAAGATAGACAAGATATGTTGTAAAGTTAAATACCCTTCACGCATGCTTTTATTATTGTTGTTGCTTTTGTTGATGAGCTATAGGTCGTATGCCAGGGTGAATGACTATTCAGAGTCAAAGACCATTCGGCTCCTTCTGTATCATCAATCGCCTACTTAGTAGTACATGCTCCTGCAGGTGCCGCTCAGGAACGCCAAGACGCGCGCGTGACATAAGAACTGTTAACCCTTCGTGTGCTTGAGTGCCGATTGATGCAGAAACCTCCATAACACTGTACACACTGTCCAATGTCCAAGGTACAGAAAGGGTTAAAGCAGCCCCCTCCCTCTCCCTCCTTCTTCCCCTCCCTCTCTCCCCTAGGATAGAGTCGATAGACCAATTGTTCAAATACAGTCATGCTTTATATAGCCAGAGGCGTAGGATTTCAACCGTCGCCATGCTAACGTGAACGTCTGATCAACATTTTGACACTTCGGCAAAGTCGTGGCCATGCAATGTTCAAAGGATTCTCGTGCTCAAAGTGAATTTCGTCTTCTCATCGAGATGAATTGTAAATCTTTGGTGATTTCTGAGAAATTGGCAATTATTGGAATACCATGGAATTATTGTCCCCATTACCATAAAATGCATTAGCTAGTTTGTTATCTGTTCTTGTTAAGTGAATATGATGAACAATATTAACAAAAAAAAATAAGTCTAGTAAAATGATAATGATAAACTTGCAATGATAATAGAAATAATGATAATAATGTTAACGTCGATAATAATAACAATCATCATCACCATTACCATCAGTATTATCTTCATCATTATTACTATTGTTATGATGATTATGATGATGGTGATGATGATGACGAAGGGAGGAGGAGGAGGAGGTGTGTATAGTATTGTATATCATTATTGCTTTGCGTTACACATACATACCTTTTTTCATGATACATCATTCAATCACGTATGGGTATTTGCCTTATCTCAGTATACACGAAAAGATTCGAATACGAATACGATCACGAATTGCAAGCATTTTTTTTTAAACAAGGCATATTAAACAAGCTGAACCTAAATCGCAAATCATCCACATTATTTCTACCATCATCAGTTTTCCTTCTTTCTTTACTGGCATTTTTTTTTTCTGTTTTGTGTTCTTTTTCTCTCCCGTTGCACGTTGCACCATGAGTAGACTTCTGTATGGAGTATCTTGTAGAAATTACACAAGTCAAGCAGAATTAATGCATCTATTTCGAGAAAAGTGACATATGTATGAAACTCAGCCGTGTTGTTCTTTATATCAATACCTGTATAATTGGAAGATTGCTTCACCACATGTGCTGTTAGCAATTTCATGCTGTTACAGTCAGTATCGTACTCCTATCTTGGTTAGATATTTGATACTACGAATGTATTGTGGAATATTTCCGACGCTTTGAAAGCCTTTATTTCGATGATCATTATCAAATTGTAATTGACATTGATTCAGTAGGATTGCAAATGATAACAGCATGTAATGTACCGGCATTCAGGGCAAGGGGTATATATGTTGACATAAATTGATGTTGAATTGTGATCACATTATATCGCAATCATAAAACCTCCACAAACGATCCTTAATTGGCAGAAATGCAAAGACAAGTATGTGTCCAGTGGTATATATCAACCTTGTGCTCGATATTCCAACATTTCCATAATTTTCAAGCATTTCATTTTTTTTCCATATCCTTTTTCAGAGAATAATTATAATTCGTATACCAAACAATTTTTCTTATAAAGACATCCATTAACGACAATGCAAGGGAAACATTCAGGTACTATATACTTTGGGAAAACCCAATGCACCAGATTAGGCCTCTGAACAAATCTACAAACAAAAATTCGATGAAACCTCAGAACCGTGAGAAAAGCACCAACATTGCAATGAAACAAATTCAAAAATGATCGATCAAAACCATTTTAATAACGAAATAATCATACTCAAATAATGATCATTCATCTTACGTTGCTCATTCAGGTCATGCAGATGTTAGAGAGATTTTCAGAATGTTTACAATTCAGACATGACAGAAGAAGAGAAATGACATCGGCTCCTTAGAAAACCACTAATAGATTCGGATGGGAACGCACAGCGAATACTTGTTCTACGTAGCAATTATATTGATTCCTTTCCGCCTGAAGCAAATGGAGTTCATTTCGAACGGAAGAATGGTATTATAGTAAAATACAGTCTGAATTTGAAATCAGATGTTTACAAAACACTCTATAGTAATCATACACCATGTACACGTAACCACATGTTTCTATGGAGATGAATACCGCAACCTGAAGTAAATCCCCTCCGACGCCCCCAAATCAAACGATAACACAACAACAACAACCAAACTAAAGCCCACCAGAGCTTGTCATGGTGAAACACCTATCCAGACACAAACTCTAAAAGAATTGGGTGTTTCAAACTTTGCGTAAGTGATAATATAAAGTGCTATCTCAAAACTAGTGCCATCCGCATTTTTTTTTTTACACGAAATCAGTCGCTTTTTGCGGGTTGGCCCTCAAAACTGTAATGTCGTTATGGAATCAAAGTGTTGGGCTCACTTTCAAATGCCGTCTGCTGAACCGAGCTCTGGTAATCCAGTTGGCGATTTGCTTGCCTTTTTCACCACTGGCTGACACCAGCCGCTACTACCCAGCTAGGGATAATCAAATTTGTTCTTTCAAGTTTGGAGCTGCTGGTAACTAAAACGTTTGAGACCATCCGATACATGTGTTAAAAGTATGTTCATTAAGTATAGTCCATGCAAATGCTATAATATACGGTTAAACTTACACACATGCTGAATATACATGGTCATGATAATGGCCATTTACATCCTTGCCTAGGTGCAAAATCCAGATCGTTGTATATTTTGGAGGGGCTCAGAAATTGATCTCAGTTTCTCAGAGTTTTATCTCATTCCTTATAATCTGTCAAGAATAAAACATAGAAGGTTGCATCTCGCCTCACCCGACATGACACAGTTTGATATCCTTTACTTTGTTGAGCAAATCGAACGCTATGCCGCGGACTTTGTTGTGTGGAAAAAATAATATTAGGTGTTCGAGATGGGTGGTAATAGTGTCACTCGTGTCGATGTGGCACATCAGGTGTACCAGTGTGCAGCTCTTTTGATAGGGAGCTAGTAAACACCAGCACCGACACTAGCACCGAAATGACCAAATGGTTAACTGGTTAGTATACAGTTTGTTATTTCGAAGGTTCCTTATTCCGAAAGTTTGCTATTCCAAAGATTCGTAATTCCCCTAAAATGAAATGAGTTGTTTTTTTGTTTTTGTTTTGTTATTTTCATTTTCGGATTAACGGACCTTTGTCCATTTTAGCAAACCTTAGAAATAGTACCACAAATGTTCGGATTAACGAACCCGATTTCACTTTCCAGTAACATATCATCAAAAAGAGACATTTGTGTGTGTGTGTGTGTGTGTGTGTGTGTGTGTGTGTGTGTGTGTGTGTGTTTCGGAATGAGGAGCCTTATTCAACTATTGGATTAAGAAAGTTTCGAAATAACGAATATCACCAAATTAATTACAGTAAATGATGCAAAGAATAGCAATAAGTTATGTTAAATTAAAAGTGGTTAATGAATATTCTTTTATCTGATGTTTTAAAGAAATTGCAAACTGAAAAGGGATATAATTTGGTAAGGACTTCATTAAAAGTAGGTTGTGGATACGCATAGAGCTTTGGGTGAGGCTTGTTGATAAACCTACCCGTTGGCTGACGTGAATGGGAATATTTCCTGCGTCACGACATCACGTACGAATTCTGAGCAGCGATCTAGCGAAAAGTGCACGTAATGTGACTATGAAGCTATACCTTATAAGGGCTGTTTGAAATTTAATATGATTGAAATGGACGTAAATATTTCGATTCAAGGTGTTTCGAATGATCATCAGTCCAATTCCCTTTTACGAGTTCATCTCTCTTCCTTTGAGCTTCAGGATGAGGTATATAAAGATATGTGCTTTGGTTCTTGACGTTTGAAAACTGATAGTATCTATTAGCTAAATATCAATAGAGATGCATGCTATGTATATTCATCAATTTTCAAAACGTATCGTATGCGCTAGCCTGGATTCACTTAAATCTGTAAAAACAAACGTGCCCCTCTACCATTTTCGTCATCTTTTAACCCGACAATTCGATCAAGCACGTGACCTAGTGGATAAGATATTGATCGTTGTTTTTTTTTCTCTCTCTTTCTTTTTTTTTCTCTATTTTTTATTTTTTATTTTTGTGTCAGTGTGTGGTCCGGATGGATGTTTCACTTGAGAACAAGGCGTTTCATTTCGCAATTTGAATAACGCAAGAGTATATATGCAAGACGAAGTGGAAGACGAGTCTTGCCGCCTCCCGCAGGAAACCTCAGACGCTCCATTCTCAACAAGCCGTTGCAAATTTGTTTTCCATCCTTCTTTTTTTTTTCTATCCCCTCTTTCCCTTTTCGCTCTTCTCCCACAAACCTCGTGATATGTATATTCCCTCCCTCTCATCAACCACATCCTGGAGTAGCTCGGCTATAAAAAGAAAGACAAAATGTAGACTAAGAGGACGGCAAGGGATGTAGAGTATAATTGACAAGGATGACGTTTTGGGCTCTTTGGTTTCTGCACAGGGCTCAGGAACAGGTTTTTTTTTTTGTTATACAGGCAGTGAAGTAACGGCGAATCTAATCAAATTTATCGTTGCTCTTACGAAAGGGTTCACTCACCACTTCACGTATTTCCTAGCGTTTACGTGTTTGGTGTTAATTCATGGATCGTGCATATAGAGAAAACAATACCTGTTTGTTTGGGTATGTCTGTGTGTCTCTGTGTTTTGCCTTTTGTGCTCATACACGCATTTTTTTCACTATTTTTAGATATTCTCATGTCATGTCTCTGGACTGTGATTGAACTAAAAATTTTCAACTGACTGCTAACGTCAAATCTATACCGGGCCAATGCGATGGCATTTAGATATTTCGAATAGTGATCATAGTAATAATAATTATGACAGACAGACAGACGCAATGTAATTTCGAGGAAATGTAAAGCAAAAAAAATAAAAAAAAAACACACACACACATACACACAACCCCCCTTAAAAGACAAAAAATGAAAAAGGCAGATCAATGAAAACTTTTGCTTAATGATTGTCATTGCCAAAAGTCTACACGTTGTTTTTTCTGTAGAATTACAATAGGGATGTAGACACATTATTAGATAAAATATAACAATAAAGTGAATTATTATGTCTACTCCCTTGTATTCATATAGCACATACATATATCAAATACTGACAATGTGAACTGTCTTCGATCATTACAAAAAGGAGTTGGAACCTACAGGGGGCAGCTGTATGCACCTTATGTCCCGAATTAGAGTGTAAAGTAAGTGCCTGGAGTTTTTTCATTTTCCGTAACGTCGTCGCCGCAGACTCCCAGCGCTTCGCCAGGGTCGAGGGGGAAAATGCATCCCGCCGCCCGGCGCCCTGGGCGAGAACACTTAGAAAATCATTTGCAGCAACTCTACAAGGGCAGTACAGGGTGGAGTGTTTTCATCTTCTCATTTTTTTTTCTTCTTCTTTTCTTTAGTTTCTTTCGTTTTTCTGCCGTGAGAAAATGTACAATTAGCAGAGTGCATCCTGGAATAGCCTGAAATATGAATATTCGTTCTTTGGTAGCCGGTGATAAAACCCAGAATGCCATCTTATACAAGGCAGCGCTGTTTTATGAGGTCTTCGGCGTGTAGGTGTCGTCATATCGATAAGAAGTTTTCAAAGAATAGAGAAATTGTGATTTTCTTATCCCACTGCAATGAGAGTTATCATCTTCTTACCCTTAGAGAGGAAGATGTTTTTGTTGTTGTTTTCATTTGCATCGTTACAGAAAGATTTTGCTCAGTGCCTACAAATAAATACCTTTAATGCGTAATGCGACAACGGATTCCGAGAGAAGCGCAATGCAATTATCTGTTTATACAGTTAACTCTTCTCAGTTCTGCATGAACCTTTTTACGTGAAAAAAAAACCACACACAAAACAACAATTCAAGTTGCCTTGCCCCCCCCCCCCCCGGTACCCTCTGTCTATGTAAATAGCTCTAATAGGTAGCACGAGTAAAGAGAATGAGAAAGACAGAGGAAGATGGCAGATAGAGGGAGAGATTGAAGGAAGATAAGGAAAGATGAGAGGAGGGGAGAAAAGGGATGAGGAAAGGAGAAACGAGATAAAAGATAGCGAGGAAGAGGAGGAAGACAGGAAGGGAGAGATAGAGATGGGGATAGAATGAGGAAAGAGTTTGAGGTAAACGTTAACGTTTTTAATTCATAACGACAAGAATCCAGAAGGCAGGCAGTCAATGAAATCTGCGAAATGAGCGAAAATTTGTGAAAAATACCTCAGAGGCTTTCTATAACGATTGCTAAAACTCATTGCTGCAGATGGCTCCCAAAATATCATGTACAGGAGACACATTGTTCAAAATGTCACTGCCCGCCCAGTGATAAACGAGCAGGAGCAATGATTTCGGATCCAGCCAAATCCGAGAACTTTGTGCTGGCGTTCAAACTTTTTCAAGATTAATTTCCTTTTCGCGCCCTTTTTAAGTTGACAACCCCACAACACTTTTTTTTTTCAGTCAACGACCTCTACAAACCATCATGTTCCGGACTACAGACATCTAGTGATTTTTCTGTTGCTCACTCCATCAAATTAAAGGACAAGTCCACCTTCATATACATAAGGATTGAGAGAATGCAGCAATATTAGTAGAGCACATCAGTGAAAGTTTGAGGGAAATTGGACAATGCGTTCAAAAGTTACGAATATTTTAAGTATCTGCGCAGTCACTGCTGGAAGAGAAGACTACTACAGTGTATGATGTCACATGCGTACAACTATACAAGGAAAATAAAAAGAGAATTTCACAAAACTTTACTTTTTGAATAAAGTGCACAGTTCTTCAACTTGCTACTGACGTATGTTAAGGGTAATATTATTCCCCCTGCCTTCTGAAAGAGAGAAGTCGAGTGTTCTTTTGTTATGCGAGAAAAATGGAAATATGTTGAATTCTCTTTATTCTTTCTTTATATCGTTGTACTCATGTGACATCACAAGCTATAGTAGTCTTTTCATCCAGCCGTGAGTGAGCAGAAACTTCAAAAATTCATAACTTTTTAATGGATTGTCCGATTTTGCTCAAACTCTCACTGATGTGTCTACTAATATTGCTGCATTCACTCAACCCACATGTCTATGAAGGTGAACTTGTCCTTTAAAGCTTACACAACATCTCCAGCTCCTCTTCGATGAAGCAAACTTCTTTAAAACATCTTAGACTTCTGAGACAGTTGCAAATGTATCTCAGCTATACAAACTGAAGATGGAATTAATGGAAAGAACATTTTAATCGCATTTCACAACTGTTAGTTCGAGGAGAATTTTGTGGGATGATATTTTTGTATAATAGAATGTTAATACGTGTATGTGTGTGTATGTGTGTGCGTGTGTTTGTGTGTGTATGTTGTTTGTTTTATCCTATATTAATAGCTGACAGCATGATTGATGGAAAAAAGAATAAGTAAAACCAACAATTGCAATAAGAATGGCGCGTGTGTATGTGAGTGTGAATGTGAATGTGAGTGTGAGTGTGAATGTGAGTGTGAGTGTGAGTGTGTGTGTATGTGAGTGTGTGTGTGTGTGTGTGAGTGTGAGTGTGTCTGTGCCTGTCTATTTTACATTCGTTGAGGTTTGGTTAAGGTCAGATCATGTCTCATTGTCTCAGTCTTTTCTCCTCCGTTTCCAAGCAACCTCCTCATCAACAAATTGCGACCACAAACCACCATGCCTTGGACTTCATTCACCAACACAGAACAATCAAATTCAGGTCGATCAAGGAGTTATAACTCCGTGGGTCGATCATAAGGACGAGATGAAGCAATATATACAGCCATGCCCACCACATTGATTCATGTTGAATATTTATTTAGGGGTTTTGGTGTTTTTTGTTTTGTTCTGTTTATGTTTTTTGGTTGTTTTTGTTGTTGTTATTGTTTTCTTTTTACAAAACTTGACTCCCAGTAACCATATCTAGAATACTTCAGTCTCTCTTTGTTTATCACCGTTTCTTTCATCCCACGTCCTTCTAAGTTGATACACGAAACAGGGATTATCGACAATAATTTGCTGACAATAGCTTTTCCGTGTTGCTCTTACTGTCTGTATACAACAACAAAACTTTCATCTTCAGTTTTGTTGCCGCGTTTCAAAACAATCAAATGGAGGTGGCGTCCAAGAACTCGTCGAAGGCAACGGTTATCAATATTGTCTGGAACAATGAAATATTTATCACCTCTGATTCAAGCTCAGGCGTATTCCGAGTCCGCCTCGGTCGATGCAGAGACTTTCAAAGAGTTCCTCCTCCACGCGCTGAAAACCTCCCACGCCTCAGAGTATCACGTGGACTACTCGTGAATGCAGCCGGGCAATCGATGTGCTATAGTGTATCACACACCTACACGGAAAGTATATTTGAGCGTGGGGTGACCTTAAAGAAAATGGAACACGACACGACCATTAACTGAACTCCAAAAAAAAAAGATATCAAAACAAAACAAAATGGAAGAAAGCAAACAACACAAAACAACCCTCGTCAGACAGAGACGTACCCGAGGCATAACAAAACTACCTACCATGAATTATCACGATGTCTTAACATGGCATTCTAGGAGTGCCGGACTGGGTGAGAGAGAGAGAGAGAGAGAGAGAGAGAGAGAGAGAGAAGAGGCGGAGGGGGGGGGGGCAGAGAAAGATAGGAAGCAAACGTTTATTGTTAACTTAACTTAGAAAGACAAATCATTTCACTCCGACACAGAAATTTCTAAAACGCTATCGTAGAAAGTAAATGAAAGAAGTCACTAGTGATCCCATGGAGCTATGACAGTGCTACTATTTGCCCAAGATGTTTAGTAAGTATCTTGCATGATACTAACACCCGCAATTGTTCGGCATTCATTTCGTTTTGTGATTGCAATATGGATATTAACCTCCGCAGGTGGGTCTGTGTGCGTGTTGTACGTGTTTGTTGCGTGTACGTGGGCGTGCATGCGTGTATTTATGTGTGTGTATACTGTTTACATGCGTGCATCTACACAGTATACGCTGGGATAAGACTAGTGTTGTGTTGTTGTCGTTTCTTCAATAGGCCCAGACCCCGCCCCTTTTAGTTTGGCGTTGTCTGGGGAGCATATCATTACTTGAGCACTTACGGTTACATATCAAACTGCTGAGAAACAAGACTGTTTTGCAACTTTATCAGAAGCTTAAAGGTGTGTAACGAAAGCACTTTCCTGTGGAAGTCTACTGAAGATGTGAAGATGTTAAAGAAGATGTATAACATCTAAACATTTTACTTCGACAACGGTCCCATCGCAGACACGCAGAAAGATAAAGCGGCAGCAAACTCTTATGTTTTGAATCAGCAATCTCTCTAGAAATTGAATGATTACTTTTATCATGTGGTTTTACTCGTGTTCTCATCATTATTTGCATCATTCCACAGACTTTTCGTGGCCTTTCTTCTTGTTGGTATCTACTCGTAGTCTCACTCTACAATTATATTCCTAATTAAGTTTCACTTGAGGATGGTAATGGTCAGCTCTAAGTCTCTTGCATTAATAGGTTATCTAAGGTCATAAATGTAACTCATATTTACATCTAAGTAGACTTTTTCCGCCTGTAGCCAGAGTTACCTCATCAGCGATGCATGACATCTTCTTTCTACCGTTCTTAACCTCTCATTCCTGTACACTTCCTTAAGTCTGAATCTTTATCAGAAAACTCACTATTATGCGTTGATTTAAAGCTAATGGACACTGATCCAATTTGATGGTAAATAACGGATGCAGATCAGCCCTAAGGAAATAAATTATATCGCCTCCGTTGAGTTATGTAATTTTTATCCGTCATTAACCAATTCTATTTTATTGACATTGTTTCTGCCTTTGTAGCCGACGAAAGGCGTGTCGGGATTGGGAGAGGGGCTGAAGGGGCTGTTAGGGTTTACCACCTCCCACTATATATAGAATCAATTTCTATCTACACCGATGTATCGGAATGGCGCCGAGACGTGGCTGACAAAATAACCCCGAACCCATTCTCTGAGAAAATCTACGCTATATATCTACCCAGTTCTTGCCCGCACTCGGCAACCACCACGATCGCCATCAGCAGCGGTAGAAAAGCTGCGTCTAATTCGTTTTGATCGTCGCTTTTCATTTAGATAGAAACAGACGCATAAGATTCACGTGGTAAATCAAACTCTCTCTCTCTCGGGGGATGTATTCAATTCCCATCTTGGGATGTATAGAGACAGTATAGCAAATAAAACCTGTTTTCCAAGAAAAAAAAAGCAGGGGGAAAACAAAAATAAGTTCTAGCAGTCGTTGCCGAGACAATCAGCTTCCAGATTTCCCCAAATCTCTCTACAACCCGCGAGCAGAGCGAATATCGCAGCCATTTCTCACAAGCTGAGATAACAAAATCGCCATAATATGTCCGGAAGGCGTCCGCTTCCGTTTGCCGCTCACAATCAAAGCTATCAACCAATCGATGTTCTCGACTTATCCTATGTTTATGTTCGTTCTCGCTCTTTAGATTCCTCCCCTCCCTCCCTCCACCCCCCCCCCCATCCTTCACCTTTTGTCTCTCGCTGTTTGTTCTTGTACTGAATGTTTTTCATATGATTTTATGACAGTAGAGAGGGGAGAGACATGTATATAAATGAATGTGTGCCTGTATATTAGACATGTCAGAGATCTTAGTCTTTAATCAAGTTCTGTCCTGTAAAATGAATACAAGTACAGCAAAGACGTTAACTTGAAACAATGACCAGAAACATCCCGAATGAATACAGTATGATGTGGAATCGTGCGTAATGGCATTAGCGCGTAATCCCGCCAATTTTTATTTTTACATGCCGCGGTGTATCAAATATTATATAGATTTGTACACAGAAACCCTTAAGGTGAATCTATCATCTTTACAGTACATGTTTGACTGGACATGCATACGCACACCCACAGACTCCAAGTCATAGAGATATCAGGTTAGGGATAAGAGCCTAAACTGTCCGCAATGTTAGGCGCCACATCACGCTACACCATCACTACGCACCGCGCTTCCCAACTTAACTAAGTGATACAGGCAAACGTGCGTTTACCCGTCGTGGTGAGTGTAAAATGGCCACACCAAAAGTATTTGAAGCCTCGACAACTGGTTATGATTTTCAGTGAAATATATAATTTTTGTCCACGTCAATGTTTCTGGAGAAGACAATATTTGCAGAAAGGGGAAAAAGTTGCAGCGACAAAGTTTCTTGAGATTGAGTATACAGTGCAAGGACGAAGACAAAAACAAACAATTTGGTTAACTACACTACCTCCATGCCGAACCGAAGAAACCGGGGACCATGCATTTATTGTCAGGCGATGCAAGCCATTATCTGCAAGGGAACTAGGGGCCTGTTTCATAAAGATGTTTGCACTTTGAAGTTTAACAGTTGCCACAACGACGACATTAATGTTCCAAGTTGACAATTTGTTTCCTGGCTGCGGTCATAATAGCTGCCCCAATTGCACACTCCGATACAAAAGTAAACATCTCTGTGTGAGAAGGCCCTGGCTTTTGGCGAGATCCTCGTTACCAGCTCCTCAGTGGGGCCCACTTTCGAGTAAACAGTGTAACGCAAATGTTTTATCCATGTAAACTGAAGCACGAAGCTCTGCCGAGACATTCTTCGCTTCACAAAAGCTCTAGACTCATTTTAGGACCCCGAGAGAGGTATAAGTGATGGGTATGGCCAAACACAAACACATTTGGGATACAACCCTCACGTTCTTTTTCCGAAAATGACATGCACTGTGTATATTCTACTCCCCTCCACCCCCCCCCCCCTTACTCTGGGTTGTTTCCTTGTATCTTTCCTTAATTGGTTTTTCCCTGGTATAAGACACCTTTTGCCGTGTGTTGAGATGATGATTTTGTGCATTTTGACAGACATGGAAAGTTCTGATATTTTGGAGTGGTTAAAGTTCATCATGATAATAGATTCGGGAATATCATTACAGAATCACTTCGAGCAATTGTCAAGCTATAATGTGGTCAAGTTTTAGAAAGCCTCTAAAGCCACTAAAAGACACTAATAGTGTCTCAAGACGGATGTGTCGCGGAACAATCTTTGGATAATCCAACAACTCGATACTTCGTCGGTCTCCCCGTCTTCTTCTTCAATGTGTTCTTTTTCTTTTTTTTTCTCCTTCTCTTCCTCCTCTTTAATCTTTTCCCTCTATCATCAACGCCAACCTGCTACCGCTCACTGTTATTTCTAACTATCACATCCTCTGTATCCTCTTTCTCTACTATCTCCAGCTACTAACCTTTTATAATTCTGCCATAAGACTGTAGTGCATTTTATTCCACGAGCAACTATACATTTTCTGTAAAATTTATGTACATAATATGATTACCACACTTTGCTGATGCATGGTCTCTAACCATTTCTTGAATGAAAAATATCAAAAGTACTATATTACACTGTGAAGTATTCATGTGTATGTGTATGCACTCGAATAAATCCGCATACATTGTAAATGTGTTGTTTTGTAGCTGTTATAATAATCATTGTATTATGTATGATCTTCCTAGAAGTGAATGCAATCTTCGTGAAAGAAAATAGTGGTTGAAAAATATGTCAAGGCATGCAATTTCAAATGATAAAGTTGAATCGATGCGTCAGAGTCTAATGGGCATTTCCTGTATCATACTTCTGAATCAAAACAACGATTACTAGACGGTTTGATATGACGCTCTGTTGAGCATAAACCTCGTTAGTTCCGCGTCATGCAAGGGCGTACGTTCCGCCTATAAAGAACTCCTAATGTCAGGCTCATGAACAACAACCTATTTGTACACCGGTTATGACATAAATCATAAACAGTCATGATATACATACGCCCAACTGATCATGTGTCATGAATATCGTAATTCGTCATCGGTGCTCTTTTGACCTCATAGCTGCAGCGGACTATAATCACCCATGCTCACTACAAAGACGGTGATGCCCATGAATGATATCGGTATAAAGTTTGAGGACGTCACAGCCTAACCTTTTGCGTGCTTTAAGTGAAGATTGGCACATTCACGTAGCTCCAAATCATCGTACACACTGTTCAAAATTCCTTGCACACACAAGAAAAATGTTAGTAAGACTTGGACAACACTTCGTGCATTTCAAACTCATTTTTCCCCCGATTACCTGGGCGAGGGCTCTTTTATATTTTCTCTCATTGCAATACAAACATTCTCTCTCGTGAAGTATACTTAGGAGCAGCTCAAACTTGGGAATGGCCAGAGTATACTTCCCTAATGACAGCCCGTTGAAATTTAGTAGCAGCGTTAAAATGATCTGTGTTTTGCGCTGAAAGTAGACTCGTTAGAAGCATAGGTAGGCGAAACAGTGATAACGAAGAGTTATGACACGCCGTGCCGCATTTACTGATGCTGTTATCTACATATTATGGACAGTTTTGTTGCCAGTGAAATGCGAATATCCCTCCTAAAAGGTGACAAAATGTGATTCATACTGAATTCTAAACACTGATATGTGTGCGTCTTTCCTTGTGTCTGTTTTCCCTTTTTTCCTTTCAGAATGCCTTTTACTTAATACAGAATAAAGTTCAAGTTCATGCCAAGACCGGGCCCCTATTCAGATCTTATCATCGTGTAAGACGTGTGGTCGGAATTCAAAAGTCGGATTAAACATACTTGGAGCAATAAAACGGGATTGCGTGTGCTTAAGCCCCCTTAAAAAGGATTGCTATCCAAACATGATTACTAGAAACTGATGTAGTTACAAATTCGCATATTGCCAAAATGGCAATAAAGGTCAAACATTTGAGTCATTGTACCTCGATGCAAAATATAACTTAATACAGGTTTCAAAAGCAGACAAAGAAATAAACTTACAGACGAATAAACATGTATACATACATATATATATATATATATATATATATATATATATATATATATATATATATATATGTGTGTGTGTGTGTGTGTGTGTGTGTGTGTGTGTGTGTGTGTGTGTGACGGAAGAAAAACTTGCAGTATAGACGTTGCAGTGATGTTCACTCTTGCCTTTATTCCCCAAGCTTTCGGTTGTTTCACCAGCCTTTTTCAAGGGCTTGATGAGACATAAACATACAAGCAAAATAGCAACCAATTTGCATGCATTTGAACAGAAATAGAAATAGTAATAACAAGAAGCCAATATATATATATATATATATATATATATATATATATATATATATGTGTGTGTGTGTGTGTGTGTGTGTGTGTGTGTGTGTGTGTGTACTCGCTTCACGTCAGTAATCTTCGAACTTCAGAAAATGGACCCTACCCCCTCCCCTCCCCTCCCCTCCCCTCCCCTCCCCTCCCCCACAGCAGCGATCACCTAGGCCTCTTAACGGTAAAGCATACCACAAGGAGCTGATGTCATAGTGCATGGTTTTTGAAGGCTGTTTGGGGAAAAGAGTCGAGGAGGCCATTAACACAGAATAGAAGGGCTCCACACAATACAGCAAGGATTACTACTGGCTTCTATTAAATTAATTGCACTGTCTAGAGGGCGGCAGAGACTGACGTTTATTTGTCGCCCGCAGCTGCGCTTTCTACACAGGAAGCAAAATCGTTGCCATATTTGATAGACTCTGCCCTTTTCAAAGTATTTATCACGAAAGCATTTACCACCGAGCTTGCTGTGGGTGTTATCTAATTACTTCAGAACATTATTTCATTACGTCAAAAGACAAAAATAGCCTACACGAAACCATGCTTTGAAAGGCGAATTCTAATGTCCGGGTTTTATCAGCTTAACCTATAAATTGTAATGATATAAGTTGTAATAGAATGCAACCTGCTCAACCTCACAGCAAGACGATATACCGTTCCTCGCATCGGTAACAGACAAACGAAAATCAAATTAACGTTTGAAATGAGAACATGATTGAGAATAAAACTACGATCTGCAGATAGCTGCTTGTTGTCACGTCATATGGATTACCATCACCAATGAGAGCGTCAAACCTTGGAGTCAGGAGACGTCGCTTTCAATTCCCTGATGGGGAAACTGACAATTCGTAGATGGGTTCTGGGAACTCTAGCCACATATTGAGTTCGAAAATATTTACTTGCCCTGTCCCTTACAAACAAGGTGAATGAAAAGGAGATATTATAGATACTAAAATGTTGATAGTATGATTTTTTTTTGTATTCCTTTTTATCTTTGTTAAATGTTAAGCTCTGGGTTTAAATCTAGATAAAAAAGTATGATTATGACTGTTCCAAGGATAGATATCGGAGGTAATAGTATCAGAGGTCAAATTTCCCGTTGTATAAGTAGCTCAGTAATCAGAGATAAACTTGTATTGTAACAGTCAAAGATTTTACGGATACATAGTCGGAGGTAGACTTTGATATCAACAGGTCAGTGCGAGGTAAAAGTCAGGGAGGTAACACTTCCAGAGGTTAGAATGTCAGGGGTTAAAGTTCAATATTAGAGTCAATGTGCCAGTGGTAATTAAGATTGTATAGGAGTTACAGAAGTGTAACGGGCTGCAATATCAGAAGGAAACGTCATAGGAAGATCTGCTATAGGTTAAAAATAATGTCAGAGGTTCAGAAGTGAAATGCCAGAATAGGGAAGGAAAAACGTCAAATGCAAAGTAACAGAAATTACAGTTTCAGAGGTAAAATGTCTGCAGTAAATCGTAAGAAGAAACACTAGGTGCGTTTAAAAGAAGTAATGTCAGAGGTTAAAAATGTCGCTGACTAAATTGTTAGGGGTCAAAGGTTCTGAGGTAAAAATGTCAGCTGTAAGAATTCATTGAAAAAGATATAACTCAATCAAAATACCTTATATCTAAATGTCTTGACCATCTATGGTAGATCCTCATTCGTGGTGTCTTTGATTACGTTGACAATGTGCTGTAGTGTAGTGCGGTCAGTGTGGCCGTGTAAATCTGTTAATCTATCCTTGTTTTAGCTCTATCTAAACGGACAGCTGTAGAGATCAATTTTATAACAGAGAGGTTTCAATCCCCTTTTTAATGGTGTGTCTTTGTAAAAGAAACCATTCAAACAATTGTTTTTTTCGTCTCATCACTGATTGGGACAAATTATTTTGATTGTGCTAAAGAAGAAAAGACCCAGAATTTTACATCAAAGAGATGCTCTTAACTTGATAACCATGAGGAATGAATGGCATTTTCGTTTAGGGATTCTTATATATTGTTATTCATGTTCATTTCACTCAAGGTTGCCTCCATATAATCATTTTGATATCGAACGTGATCACGTAAACATAATTTCCCTAGTAATGAGACAAACTGGGCGTATTCCAAATTACCACATTAGATCTTCCTCTCTCTCTCTTTGGGCAAAAAAAAAAGAGACATTAGATATCTTTACGGCAGCGGATTATAGTGTCTCTAATTGAGTCCGAGACTGAACTAGCGCATTCACACAAACGTCATCGTATAATCGCGTCTAGGCCTACATGACAATTGCATGCCGAAATAATTCGTCCTGTGTACGCAAATAGAGACAGGAAACTAGGAAGATCCTATAATATGTGAAGCTGACGTCAACTTTCTAAGCATTATAGTGCATGTTGCCCCTGAACAGCGAAAGTATGGGGAGCGAGAATGAAAGCCGTTGATACATGGAGGAAGAAATAAAATTCAGGGACACTTGCTGACACGACAGTACCTGAATAATCAAGCAGATGCTGTATGTCATTTTTGTTTTGTTTTTCGTTCTGTAGTTGTATTCATTTCTATAGCTGTTGCGTCGGGGAGATATAAAACTTGCAAATATGTGACGAAACAATAGGACCACCTGTTGGCAGCTTAGATTGAGTCCTCGCTGGCACACAGCTCATGAAATATTCAGCGGCGCACGAAAAATCGTTACCACAGATTTGTTTCTTTTACATGTGTGTGTGGGTGTGTATGTTTGTGTGTGTGTGTGTGTGTGTGAGTGTGTGCGCGCGCGCGTGTGTGTTGGCGTTCCATAGAGAATTATCTGTTTCTCTGATGTTATTTCTGATCTCATAATGGAGTCAGTCATGTGAGATGTGTGGTAATACACTTTTATTACACTTTCATACAGCAATAATGATGGCGGTAACTATACTTACGTTGTACACGTTGTTTGTTGTATGGTTGAGGGAGAATTTGTGTGGGGGTGCAGAGGTTTGGTATCAGGGAGGGATGGAGTGTCTGTGTGTACGTGTGCGTAAATAGGTGCACGAGGTGAAGGTTTGCTGGGGGCGGGAGGGGGTAGGGAATAGGGGTAGGAATAAGGAATGGGTGGATTCATGCCAAGGGGGATAAGAGAAGAAATATTATGGTGAGGTGTATACAAAGGGCAGATTTGGTTAATTAATGAAAAAGAAAGATGGATTTTTGTATGTGCTTTGGGGGATGGAGAGTTGGAGTTTTTATGTAAAAGATGTCATTCATATGTTTGTTTTTTGTGACTTATCGAGTGGATATTATGTTTTGTATATTTGAAAATTGGTACATTCGTTTACATGAACACTAAGTAGAATGATTTAAATGCACTCCTTGACAGGAAATTTCATGTTGTGAGTATATAGATATATGTATATATTTATTTTCTTGGGAATATGTGAATAATTTGTATAGAATTATGTATTCATTTGAACATTCAAGTAAAATGATTCTTTTGCACCCCTAGGAGATATTCTCTATCGTATATTCATTTTGTTTGTGCACACATTCAAGCGGAATGTACATCAGCGAATGAAACTGAAATAAAACATAAGTTGGAGAAAGAAAGTTTGTACATTGCATGTGTGTATTTGTCTATGTGTGTTTGTGTTGTGCATTGTGAGTATAACATGACATCACGTACACCGTGTTCAGATGATCGGAGCCGTTATAGGTACCCCCGAGTCCTTTGGTCTAAGGAATATTAAAACATTCAACTTTCGCGTTATCACGATGGATATTATTTGCAACAGGCTGTCATGTGCAGAAAGTCTGGTGAAAACAAACCAACAAACAATCTTCTTTGCATTACACCAAGGAAGATACCCTGTTACCAATAACAGTGCTGTTAACTATGACTTTGCCTGTCTTTTTAGATATCGGTACTGGTATCTATGGTCTCTCTACAAATTATAACCCTACCTCTGATGCCATGATATAACCTGTCACACTTTCTTTCCTAAACTTTGCAAATATAGCAGGAGGAACGCCGGCTATTAGATCAATATTGCCACCTCCCCCCCCCCCCCCCCCCCCCCCCGCCCCCCCCCCAAAAAAAAAAAGGGGGGGAGAGAAAGTTGTGACGTTGAAATACCATTTAGGGTGTAAGGGATAACGCATTTGAATATAAATTAATCATACTTCCTAACAAATTGATACATTTGAAAGCCTCACACTTCTTCATTATTAATTTGACTTCGATCGTTCCATCGCATTTAAGTACAGGTACTTCGTCATTTTCAGCTCGTTTAGTGCATGTGTAAGTGCAATGCCGGTGGGAAAGGAAGATGTTCACGCAATGACACACACAATGATTATATCATGCATTGATAGAAGAATACACACAAACACACACACACATACAAATATAAATATATATATATATATATATATATATATATATATATATGTGTGTTTGTACTTCTGCATGCGCTTGCTATGTACGCAATTTATGTTTGTTAGTTTGTGTGTGTGCGTATGCGTGTGTGTGTGAGCATTTACGCAATCTTTCTTGTTATTATATACACAACAACTATAGTGCATTCATACTGAACTTTCCTCTTCGAAAATCAAAGATCTACGTAATAGTAGGGCCTATAGATCCTCATCTGTATTGAGCTGATGCAATAATGAGGCGATTTAAGTCTGGGTCGTTCAGTTTCCATAGTGACGAAAAGCAAAATGATGGTAATCTCTTTCTAAGATATGGGGATATGTAAAGAGCAATTACCCTTTATTTATTTGCTCTCCTTCGAAGAGATCTCCTTCGGCGGAAAATGAATTTAAATAAACGGTAGCAAACAAACAGACTTCCAAAAACGGCAGAGGGATTTACATGATTATTTCTTGCTGTCGTAAGAATATAAACTGTGTATTTGTTTTGCTTATGGCTAAAGACAGATCTTGGGCCTAATCTGCATGATTTTACTGTCCACTCAATGTTTTTTGATGGTCTGACCTTATTTTGGGGTTGCTGAATCCGAATCTGGATAATGCAATTTTTGTATCCTTGAGGGTTTTGAGATATTTCAGATGGCCGCCAAAATGACCGCCAAAACGGAAATTCCCATGTATTTACTTATAAATGGTGAGAAATTGACAATGATTCATGAGCATACCCTACTTCAAGGGTGCTGAATCCGAATCTAGATGCCAACCACTTTCGCATCTTTGGTGGTTTTGAGATATTCACGATGGCCGCCAAAATGGCCGCCAAAACTGAAATTCCCATGTATTTCCTTCTAAACAGTGAAAAATTGAAAACAATTGGTGGTTTTACCCTATTGAGGGTGCTAAATCTACATGTTGAAACATTTGCATCCTTGAAGCTTTTGAGATATTCAAGATGGCAGCCAAAATCTTTCTAAATGTAGAAAATAAAAAATTATGGTTTCACCCTATTTCGAGGGTGATGAATCCAACTCTTGGATCCCAGATAGTTTTGTGATATCCAAGATGGTAGCCGAAATGACCCAAAAATGTAACATTCCAATATGAATATGACCGCCAGATTGTCCCCCTCCCCCTCAATTAAAATTCCGTTATGAAAGTTTCCTTTTAGATGTGACAAACTGACAGTAAATTGATGGTCTTACCATTTTGAGGGTGAATCCAAGGGGGAACTCCAATCTGGTTGATGCCTTTCATCCTTGAGAGCTTAGGTTAGGGCCTACTTGAATGAATGTGTCCAAGCAACCAAAATGGTATACAAATGCAATAGCCTCCACAATGTTTACGTACACCAAAGTATCCCAATGACGTATGCCTCAAAAGATGCTTTCACGCGTTCTGAAAGGTTGCTAACATCCTCTCTAGAAAAACTGGAACCTTTTTGGATTTTTCTTTTTTTTGGGGGGGGGGGGGGGGCGGGGGGTTTCTTTTTGCCATTTTGGGGTCCATTTTTGGCGTCCATCTTGAATATCTCAAAATCTTCAAGAATTCAAGAGTTGCAACTTCAGGATTCGGATTCAGCACCCTCGATGAATCTATCAATTGTTTTTAAATTTTCCCCATTTAGAAGGTCCATACATGGAAATTTCCGTTTTTGACGATCATCTCGAATATCTCAAAAGCCTTAAGGATGCAAGAGTTGCGTCATCCAGATTCGGATTCAGCATACCCGAAATAGGGTAAACCTTCAAAAAACAGTGGATGGACGGCAGAACAAGTTCCAAAACAAATTTTGTGAAGCATCATTTTCTTTATCAGACGATTCCCAAGCCCAACACATTAAAGACAAATAAACAACCACAATTATATAGATTTGTAAATTTTCTTCAGTCAAAAAGAAAACAGCAATATAAGTCGAAGCAGGCAAATTATAATTACTGAGATAAGGGAAGCAATTTATTCTTGGAATAATTGCACAGAAATACTACTAGGATTTGTTCAGAATGGTGTCATTAAATCCTCTTATCCTCTTCGAGGATTTATCTTATAGAATCTAATTCTTATAGAATCTAATTCCTTCAAAACACGTTTTGAAGGAACATTCATAGATGATGGGTACAATTTACGTGATTTTCTTGGAAAGCTGTAACACGCAATGCATTATCATATGAATAGAAACTTCGTGAAGCTTACGTTAGGATAAGAGTGAAAACAATCCTGAAATTATATCCAGGCAACAAAATGAGAGTCAGGACAAATCGAAGCTCTTACGAGAAATACTTCTCATCATTGTGATTGTCATTAAGGTCCCTCAAACTCAAAGATCATGTATAACTGCCTTTATGACGGCATCATAAATCTTAGATTAGCCTAAGGAGGAAACATGACGCCAATTATAAACTCCTCCCAGAATGAGATCTGTCTCGTTTAGGGAGCACAGACGAATTTGCGTGCTAGTTTCTCACGTAGTCACAAAGAGCTGTCCATTCAATTAATACCCTAAAACACCAACTACAACATCAACGTCGAGGAAAAAGGGGAGAAAAACACGCAGAGAGATAGACAAAGATCTTATATCTTTTGAGAAGGAGAGAAAAAAGAGGCGGAGAAGAGATGAAACAGATCAAATGGTTTACAGGCTCGGCACAAAAAAAAAAAAAATCATGACTTATACAAGCCTTTAAAGTTCACGAGCCGGCATAGATTTTCGTGGTGAAGCGATACGCTTTTAAAGCACCAGTGCACGAGCCAAAGATGGAAAATATTGTGCACAATTTTATTATTATGTCATAAAACGCTGAGTACTGATATCGTGATGTCAGCACCACTCACACGCGACGGGTTAGCACTTAAAAGCATCGTTTCCCCACGGAGTTACAAGTATAGCTCCATGGTTACACTACACCTGGTGTTGACGGTGAAATCAAAGTGGCAGCTCACAGTACAGTCAGGATGGAAGTTGATTACAGAGAAACATAAAGAAAAGTATTACGAGATGAAAAAGAAGACATAAAGACGGGTGACGTAAACAAGAAATTTAGTTTGAATGAAACCAGAGAAAATAAACAAGAGGCGACGGGATTGAGTAAGCTAGAAAATATCAATTTTGACACTGGCAGGCATCTAGTCGTTTGTCGACACGTTTCAAAAATCAAACACTGCAGCAGAGCAATGAGAGAAAACACACACGCCCGATGGGACCACCCTTCCGAAGATTTTAATAGTGGATAAAGACATGGAAAGTGGTCAACTACGTCACAATGCCGTATAACCACACATTGAATGTTGTAATGAGACACGAGCATTGTGCTAAGGGTCAAAGATGTGACTACGTTGCATGTTGTAATGAGACACGTGCATTGTGCTAAGGGTCAAAGATGTGACTACATTGCATGTTGTAATGAGACACGTGCATTGTGCAAGGGGTCAAAGATGTGACTAGAAAGAAGACACACTAAAGAAAGATACAAGCAAACAAGCAGTCAGAAATTTACGAGGGGAAAAAAAGAAGGGTGAAAATCTGAGAAAGTAATCTCATAGTTATCATTATTATTACTATTACTATTATTATTATTATTATCATTATTATCATTATCACTATTTTCATTATTGTGCATGATACACACACACAAACACATACACAAACACACACACATACATATATACATATATATATATATATATATATATATATATATACATCATAATATATGATATAAGGAGAGCGAGACAAGGGAAGAGAGACGAGTACAAAAAAAAAGAAGAGAGAATATATTGTACATCAAATTTCTCTTTGGTTATCTATCACAAAATTCATTTCCCCCATGCACAGAATGCACCAAAATTCTGCCCGACAATATTGCGCATGCAGTATCACACACCCACTTCGGGCAAGAATATCATATACATAGATGCCACCTCCATGTAGTTAGATTCAATTCAAAGGCATGGTTGATTTTTCGAGAGAAATATGAGTCTTTCAGCCCTTCAGACATTCAGTGTTCATGGCATAGTGTTTGGCTCGCTTGCAAAGGGAGATCGATAATCACGCATACTATTTACAAACGCATATTTATGGATATGTCCAGTTTCGTTGTTCGTGGTCTTGTTCTCGTAGTAATCTTGGCGTAGTAATCCAACTGGGCGTAGAGTAATCTAATTGTACAGTAGGCGTGAATTAGGACTTATGATTTCCCAATGTACCGCGCTATTTGCAAATTGTCCTGGAGACACAATAGCACCGTGACTGGCGACAGCATCCCACCCCCCCCCCTCCCACACACACACACAAACAAACAAATAAACAATCAACAACGACAAAAGAAATCATAGAAATTATGTATTCAAACGTAGAATATAAGAAAAATGCAATGGCATCTACGACATTAGTCCTTGCCGTCTTCTTGAAAGAAAGAAAAAAAAGTTCTAATAAGCTGTAACGTTATAGCTTACTTTCCTTACAAAATGGTTTCAGAACAAAATGATGTAGCATTGAAGAAAGATATGCAGCTGCGCATTCCGTTATCAATTTCGAGGGCTTGAGGAAAACTCCCTTCCAATCAAGTCTGTACCTTGGAAGGTGTTTGCCTTTTTTGTGGAGAAGGGGGTGGGACGAGGTAAGGGTATTTACTTTTTTTCCTTTCTCTTCCAATCTTTCACAATTTCATAGTATTTCTTTATTGTCATTATCATCATCAACATTGAATTTGTCAATAAATTCTCCCTATCGCATATAGCTCTCCGAATCTGAACGCATGTGGCGCTCTAATTTTTTACCTTTGATTCTTGGGATATAAACTTCCGGTTATGTACGCGCGATGTGTAATGTACGCTTTTATGCACATTGAACGCCGATTTAAGTACTGGTATTCACAGTTCATATCAAATTCTGTATTATAATCTGTCGAATAATAGAGTTATCTTCTGATCTGTAACTTTACATTTGATGAAAGGGATTCTTCTGCGAAGCGGCCAAATACTGGGAGATGATGCAAAACAACGAAATTATGGAAAATATCCATAGATGAAGAACGTGACGTGGGTAAACCACAAAACCGGAAGTGTACGTCCCAAGAGCGATCGATCAGATATCGGTATCGCGAGGTGATATCGCTTGATATCGGCTATATGCGATAGGGAGAATTCTTTGGCTGCCTTATTTCAAAACGTTTATAGTCTTATCCTCATTTAGGAAATGCTAAAGAAAATTCGGCGGCTGCAGGTCTTTCCAACCCCCACCCCCTCCTCCTCCGCCTTC
Source organism: Diadema antillarum (assembly GCF_040938485.1). Classification (NCBI taxonomy): domain Eukaryota; kingdom Metazoa; phylum Echinodermata; class Echinoidea; order Diadematoida; family Diadematidae; genus Diadema; species Diadema antillarum. The sequence goes on along the minus strand of NW_027272022.1, from coordinate 400,643 downwards.
TTGCCGCTGTTAACACCCCTGCTTAACCTGGGGAAAGATTAAACCGACGGGGAAAAAACGCCAGCACGTCATGACAAGACAACGGATGGATCAAATATTTGACTTGGATAGGATTAACCTACGGAAATGATCCGGAAGATGACTAACTGGGAGGTGCAGTAGATTAAACTCTGGGTAAACTGAGAACCCTTCTCCTCCCCCATCGATCGCACATCGCACTTTACGCCTTACGAGTCGCACCTGGAATTCGAGATTGTCTGAAGTGTGCATTTTGGGTCCCCCGGAACATTAATGTCAAAAGAGTGTCCCAAATAGGTGATATCGATGCTACTGTACCCGTTCTCATTTCGACATTCGCCCTGTGGGGGATAATCGGATACTAGTATGTGATTGCAACATGCCACGTATAGATGGGCAATCAGAAACAGAGAAAGGACCATTTTCCTGCTTTTATCGTCTCTATTCTACGTGTGTTTCTTATTGTCTCTATAACTCTCCTGCAGTACGTGTCAAACAGTAATGCGAAGTACAAACGCGCATGCTCTTGCTAAATGGTGTGTATGTAAAGCTGTGTGAAAATATGAAAATACATAAATGAATTTTTTTAATTTTTTAATGTTTTCAACAAAGCCACAATGATGAGAATCAGAAGTTATCATGTAATTTCTGCCGAGAGAATAATTTCCCTGTCATAGCTGTGAATGCAATAAAAAGATATCTAATCTATTCCATCGAATAATTTTGATGTTGAAGTAATCTTATTCCTGATGACATCTAGAAATAGCAGTGTCTAAAGCTGACTTCTGTTATTTCTTTTACTGCAGAAATCGTCAGGAAAGTTGTGAGATGTGCAATTTTTATGATAAAAAAGCACTCTATTTTTCTTTAAATTCTATGACTTTCCACTTATTATTCGCCTTTGCTTAAACTTTCACTGTTCTGTTTAATTGTCTCTCATAGATTTTTTTTAAAGAAATAAAAGTCTCCTCTACTTGACATGGCTTGAACTTCCTTAAATTCTTTAAGAGCTTCAATCTCGAAGATTCTCTTGACAATAAAATCATGTATATATCATGGTGACCGTGGAGCTGAAAGACTTTAGCACGAAGCGCATAGCGCCACCGTCCGACCATGCAGCGCTATAGAGTCGGGATGGAGAGTGAGAGGGTACCGTCTTCAGAACCGAAATGGTCTGAGAAATCCTTGCTCCTGTGATGAATCATCGAGGTATGGCTATGGACTTGCGGGAATACTTTTCCACATGTTCGTGAGAGCTCGATCTTCATACCGTAACATGATACCATGATGATTAGTGTACCATTATGGTTGAAACGTGATTTGATATCACAGTGCGATACACGTTGTATATTAAAGGTCCTATTTACCTTTGGGAGCAGTTATTTTAAAAAAAAAATGTTCAAGATATCACTTATGATGCATATGTTTAGGACATTTGTATCTCAAAACATCCTACCACTACGAAATTATTGCGATAAAGTCTGAGTTATATTTCTCATTAAACCATAACTGTAGACGGTTTTTTATTACTAGTATTGTTCACATTTTGTATATGTAACGATACTTAACATCGATTATACTGGTTCAAATTTTCACATTGGTTGTTTCTATCCCTAGCTCACATTTTAGAACTATTTTGAAGCATTAATGCTGGGCTTTTGTTTCATCTGTAAAGGGTAAATTATGCCTTTAAATGCAGGTAAAAGAAAACGAGAAGGAACTTTCCGTAAGATGAGGAAGAACTGAAGAAGGAAGAGTACAAGAAGGAAATGAAGGAGAGACAGTCAGAAGCAGAAGGAGGAAGAGGATTAGAGGAAGATGAAGGAGGGAGAGGAAGAGGAGGAGAACAAGAGAAGAGATGTAAAAGGAGGAAAGAAAGGGGGTAAAGACGGGAACAACTACCAACAAAAAGAAAGAATATGATAAAAAGAAAGGAGAAGATGAGGAGGAGAAGCGATATCATGGAGACTCGAGGTTAAGCATTCAAGAAAAAGAGGAGGAACAAAGGGAAAAGGAGAAGAACAATCGAGAAAGGAGGGAAAATAGAACAGCTGATATAAAGGGAGATCGGAAGAAAACGAAGAAGAAATAATGAGAATAGATTTTTAAAAAAGGGTAAAGTTAACTGGACCTTAACAGCTTCACGACGGTAAAACTACATGGAGCTTTGCGGAGACTTTCTGAAAGACGATTACCTGGATGACTGTGGGGGGGGGGGGGCCAGTAAGCACTGTTTTACGCTCGTTATTGACCTACATACCGTGCTTACAGTTTGATGTTCATCATGCGCGGTACACGGGTCAACGTAATAAAATCCTCGCCTGATGCTGCATCAAAAATACTTCTATTACAATCTAACAGCTTTTTTTTTTTTTTTAGTCAAGACTACTGGAATGCTTGCACATTATTGTTGTATGATTCCTTCCTCACTTCTTTCAATTTTTGTACTTGATTAGGATCATTGTCGCGGGGTGCGTTTATTTCATCTGGAAACATTATACGAACCAACCTCAATGCAATTCAACCCAACAAAGAGGAAAGAGCAAGAACTTTAGAGGACGGGATATCAAAATCGAAACAAAAATATAGTCCAATATAAGAAAAATATTGTCATTACAATTTCATCCGAGTTTTTTTCTTCTTTTTTTTTCGTGTTCCCTGAGAAGCTTTCAATCAATTCATACAACTGAGATTTCAATGATACTGTACGGGATGGAACTTTAAAATGTGATACGCCTTCGTCTGGTAGAGGGATGTAGACATGAATATTTTTACCACTAGGAAACCTGTTTAGCGATTCATGAATGTCAACAGTATACGTTCGGGTGGCATATCGTTGACAGTGGCTTCTTCTTGTTTGTATATCTCGCTCTTTATGCCAACACCTATCATTCCAACCGCCTGGCTGAATTGTCACAGGATCCTCACAATCGAGTTACGTGTTCTAAAAGAAAAAAAAAAACCAAGATATCACCTTGGTTGCTTTTTGTTTCTGGAATATTGATGATAGTGTCAACCTACTACACAAATCTATATCTGTTCGGTCGCTTTTTACGCTTGCTGTGTCGCAGATAATCACGATGCCATAATCGCAAGTATTTTGTAAGTGTATAACAGGACACGCACAGTGTATGTATATATGTATGTATGTATATCTCCGTATATGTATAAAACACGTATGTATATATATATACACGTATATATATATATATATATATATATATATAAGCAAAATACATATCATGAATCATGTTTAAATTATCATCATAACACATACACACATAACTGTCATTTTTCATGATAGTCAGAATAATACTTACACACACATTCGCATATATCTTGTATGTTACAAACAGAAAGATACATTATGTATTTCATTTATATTTTCTCCTAAATAACTGCTAGCTGCTCGTCTTATGTGTCCATGACGTTGACTCTCAACCACTGGCCGAGTCACTATTTTGATGTACAATATTATATGGATATCAGCTTGCAAAAAGATCCGCAACATCTGAGTGTTCGAGCTTTGTAATCGGCTTCTCCGAAACAGTCGCACCACGATGTCTCGAGCAAGTCGTCGTGGTACCATCTATACATCTTAGGCGAAAACAAACACGATGCATGTAATATATATATATATATATATATATATATATATATATATATATATATATTCATCTTGGAATTTTCCACGTGTTGGACTTCGAATGTTGTAATCATTAGAAGAAAGAGTCTCAAGTACGCCATGGATCCAACGATTACAAAATTTTTTTATTACAAAATTTTCGGTCTGCCTCAGACCTTCGTCAGTGCAAAGACAATGATGAAAAGACATTATTGCAAAGATATCATTGTCTTTGCACTGACGAAGGTCTGAGGCAGACCGAAAATTTTGTAATAAAAAAATTTTGTAATCGTTGGATCCATGGCGTACTTGAGACTCTTTCTTCTAATAATTATATATATATATATATATATATATCATTTTTTTTTCAAAACCTACACTTCCTGACCAAACAAAAAATTAATGTCATGAGCATTAAGAAAATGATATTTCTGAATTATGTGTGTCTAGGTGAAACGTATAAACCAGCATCTTATGCATAATATATTATTGATCTCTATGATGTGATATTGTTTCCGTTTTATTTCGCTGAACGCGTGGAGAACTATACAAAAATTTCGGTGAAACACAAGTAATGCGGAGTAGATAGAAAGAGAAAGAGATAAAGAGAAAGAGAGATGGGAGAATAGAAAGTGACAGAATAATACCCGACAAACGAAGTTAATACAGAAAGGTGTACGTCAAGAGAGGTACGCCTTATAAAAAAAAAGCAAGATAAAAAGCACTGCAGTTTAGTACGCTGTTTCAGAAAGGACATTAATTATTTATAGTTGACTGAGGGACTGGCGATAAACGTGACCAAAATGGATCGAACTCTAACACTGACCTTTTTTGCCGTTATCATTGGTTTGTTTCTTGTTTGTTTGTTTGTTTGTTTGTTTTTCATTTTGCAGCCATTAACAAGACGGTGTCATTATAGGTTTGACGAAATCACCATGCACTTTGCCTCTTGCAAAGTCCACACTCTATATCGTAGCCAATAACGCTATGGTATAATTGTTTCAATCTGCTAAATATCTCTTTAAAATTAAATTCAATTAATTCAGTTAATTCAATTCAATTATTTTCATTCTTCTAGCTGCTAAATTTGATGCATAGGGCCATCATCAGGCCATTTCTAAATGAAACGATCATGATAATGCGTGACTCTTTAGATGCTGATATTATTTGCATTTTTAGTTCTTTCGTTGCGACGCGCTAGTTTGTCACGTGTGATTATGTTCTTTTGTTTCGACATCGTAGAGGGGTTGTCTCACGAGCTCTACACTCACGAATCATACGGTCCACGAACTATTGGAAAAAGGGGGTCCATGAGTCATACACATACGAATCGTACAGCCCATTAGCCACAAAACCCACGAGTTAGACAAGAAGTAGAACAGGTTTACGAGCTAGACACGAAGGAGAACAGGCCCATGAGCTACCCACGAGCTGTGCACTGCGCAAATACGACCCACAGACTCGACACTGGGCAAAGAGCTCGATGAATTGAATTGAATGAGTTTGACAATACTTAATCAAGCCAGGGTTTTGATTACGTCGAGCTTGTTGGCCTTTTTTTTTTGCCTAGCGTCGAGCCCGTGGGCACTATTTGCCAAGTGTAGAACTCACAGACCTTATACATGTTACATGTATATACCTAGTATCTAGCTCTTGGACCGGATAGCACTTGGGCTTATTTTACTTGATGTCAAGCTCGGTAGCTCGTGGGATGTATGGCTCGTGGACTGTATGACTCGTGGGCTGCATGGCTCGTGGGCTGTATGACTCGTGGGCTGTATGACTCGTGGGCTGTATGACTCGTTGGTGTCGATCTCGTGCACCACGGGGTAATAGTTTTTAAAGGTGTTAAGGTTATTACGGGCCAGACGTGTGGTATAGGTACCACATGGCCGGGGCCACGTTTAAAAAAGTGTGTGTGTGTGTGGGGGGGGGGGCACTTCCGGGTTTCATCAGCTAACAAGCAAAAAAAAAAAGGCAGAACTTGTGGTTGTACAAAAAGGTCTTACGGCACTCACACTTCAAGGTTTCATTCTATTTCTAGTGCCACTACGGGGGTTAAAAAAAAATGTGGTGGGGGTCAAAGTGGTGACACCTATGTATTCCTATGTATGATGTATGGTGCAAAGAAATTGGGGGGGGGGGGGGCTTTCCACCCCCCCCCCCCCACCCCCGTTCTGCCTGCCCTGTACCATATCACTATATGAGTTTGGAATAGTTAGGCTTCACAACTATAAGTGAATTCGTTTCTATCCGCACGTCGCATTTTGTGTTTGCACCCAAGTGATCTTTTACCCTGGCACATGAAAGGACTGCAAAAGGCATATGCAAATGTTCATGAACAACTCGACTGAAACAGCAACATTATCATATGCTCACTATTTCATGAATTCTACCACTTTTGTCACAATGGCACTGCACCTCGGCAGCTTTGACTAACACATACACACACACACACACACACACACACACACACACACACACACACGCAACACACACAAACACACACAAACACACAGACACGCACGCACGCACATGAGAAACAGCTACTGTCCTGTTAAGGCTTGCTAAATTCTATAAATTCTGCAGGCAATATCGCCTGCTTTACCAAACGAACAAAAATGAAACAAGACATAATTTTATGAAATCAGGAGGGGAATAATGGAACAGACTTCGAATATGTCCTATCACTGAAGCATAATTGGCACAACTGTGGTATAGACAAACTTTTCTGTGATGTTGGTCTTTGTCTACGAACCGTCTAGTGGTTAGAAGAGATGCTTATCACACATACAAATCATTGACGATGACGCCGCCTGAATTGAAATACAGCAGCAACAAGTGCCTGAAAAGCGTGGCAGTCCATATTCAACAATATCAACCCCCCCCTTTTTTTTAAAGCACACACAAAATGATAGTGCTAAAAAATGCAGGGAAAATGATTGATGGAATCAGAAGCAAATTGGTCCCGTGAATAATTCCCACCTACACACATACAAACAATTCTGAGATAATTTCCGTTACCATGGCAGCACGGAGGGAGCGCAGCTAATCAGCTGTGGTTATTTCATCTCGCACTGTATGGCCGCCGCTACCAGTGCAGCAAACGCTATTTGCACGAATCTATTTATGGAATGGAGAGCGTCTCTAGCCAAGTCTCGGATTGACCAAAAAAAAAAAAGTACTTGGAAATTTCCTTAGAGTGCTCCGACTTTGTTCCCCAGACGTTACTGACAAATTTGAGACTGCTGAAAGGTTCCTCAGCCGCGATATGATGCGATTTAACTGGAGCCAACAGTCAGCTGTTATGACCTGATCAGCAGGGAGGCCGGATTACGAGTCCATCTCGACAACCTATTATCGCATGTCGCATCGTCTTCTTTCAGCTGCAAATGGTCCCTATCATCAAGGACAAGGGCAAGCTTGACCGTCGTCGAGGTGAGAAAAAGGTTCTCGTGTAGAAAAAACAACACAAAACAAAACAAGCTAGAAGTGTCGCTTTGGAGACTGGTATGCCTCCGCCATAGCTCAATTATTCTAACAATAGGTCTACAGCACATTTTACCAACGTAAGACAATGGTTTTACATGATTAGCAAATAACTCCTATGAGATGATTCACTAATTTCCATGACTGTACTTCAAGTCGTTTTCAAAATATGGACAAAAATAGTGACATTTTTGCATTTTCTCTTGCCCGTTGACCCCGTGACCCAAACCAGAATCATCGTGCAGTAATGCATTTATATACTAAGTTTAATTAAGCTCTACATTACGTCATTCTTAAGGTACATTGAACTGTATACCGATAAGATATTACTGTGATTTCACAAATACTCTAATTCTAGCATTTTAACCAGACCTTTGGCCCTTGACCTCATGACCCAAAAATTCCAAAGAGAACCATTGCAAGGCAATACATGAACATGTACCAAGCTATGGAGAAAATGTGAAATCTTAGCATTTTCACTTGACCTTTGACCCCTGACCTTTTACCATGGCATAAAACTTTCTCTAGAAAATCTTTACCTGTGGTACACCAAGTTTAATGAAAATACCTACAGGCATTGCAGAGATACGTGGGAAATAGTGAAATTTTAGAATTTGATCTTAACCTGTGAACTTTGACCTTGAGCTTGTGCGCCCAAAAATTGATAGCGCAGCTTCGTCCAAACATTTGTGCATATGCCAAGTTTCATTAGGATACCTCAAACGATGGCTAAGTTATGATGTCCACAAAATTGATTACGGACAATAAGACGGAAGGACGGAGGAACGGACGGATAACCCCATTTTTGTTCAAACTTTTTAACTTAGTTGTTAAGAGAAAATTATGAAATTTCCAGCGACAATTTCTCTCAGGTTCATGTGTATCATTTTTTTTTTTAATGTTCGCAGGATGTTCTGTTTCCTAGGTAGATTCTGAGGACATCTGTATTCCGACACATTTGCTTTCATCCATTCAATCAGCTTTCGCAGAAGTCATGCTAAGAGTAAAAAAAGTTGAATAAAATCTACACAAAACAAAAGAAAAAACACCCGAGACACAAACAAATTTTACTTGTCAATCATACAGTCACATTATCACCCTGCCATAATTCTCTACCATCAAACTCCTTAGTTTGCAAAGATATTCTACTCTTCATGCTCAAAATCATGCATTTGTATTCATATTTCCACGACTTGCTTCCTTTATGTTTTTTGCATTATTTCGAACTGATTTGGAAGGCATATGAACATTAGATTGTAAAGTAACACGTATCAGTGTTGATGGATAACTTGCCTCTGTCTAATGGAGCCACGATCTGAACATTTTGTCATATCCCCAATTAAATTCTTTCAAATATATACTATTTTTGGCATGATTGAGAAGTACGTTGATGTTGAAATTGTTCCTCTGCTAACTTGGTAGAGTGTGTATGTGTGTGTGCGTGTGTTTCTGTCTGTCTGTCTGTCATGATCGTTCAGTTATCCAAAACCGTGGCGACGTTTCTCACTTGGCAACAACCATAGACTAACATGCATGAAGGTTCGCCTTTGTACAGTTCCTCACAGGTTCAGATTTGTTATATTATAGTAGTTATTAACCACAACAACATTCTACACAGTATGTGTGTAATTTCCCATAATAACAAACGTTACTGCTGTTCCTTTAAGTTAATAGTACCACTTTGATATTAATTTTCCTGGTACATGCTCACACTTTTCTTGAATATCTAAATAGAAACATGTGATTGTATTGAATCGAACTCTAAATGTCACCCTGATAGTACAAGTCGTACGAGTGGATTTGTTTTTCCCTTATTGCTATTATTATCATTCTTCTTATTATCTTAACTACTACTACTACTATCATTATTATCATCTTCATCATCATTATTATTTTTATAACTATTATCATTACAATTGCTATTATCGCTATTACTATACATTACTATACTGCTGTCATTACTATCATCAAAATAGTCATTAAATTACCTAGCTCAAGGCTTCGACACCGCTGGCGGCTCTTACAAAGCGTGTAAATGTTTGATTTCATCTCATTTCATCCCTGTAATTGGCCATAGTTGTGATTTACGAAAATTATTACGCCCCGTTTATTAGCCAAGAGGGGGAAATGATCTAATCGGAATAAACACCGTGACTTTTTGTAGTGCTCTTGTGTTCCACAGATTTAGAAAAAAAAAGAAGAGGAAATAAATAACTACAGGCAATCCGAGGAAAAAATTCAGCCTTCTCAAGAAAATGACTCCGATTATTTATAAATGGAGTAATGTTTATGTTGACTACCTTCAGTTAATTTTCATGGCTTTCACTGTCACAGTAAAATATTGGCGCGCGAGACTGTCCCTGATATAATTATCGGCGGCGAAAAAGTCTAATTATTTTGTAAATGATAGCGCGTTAACTTCCACAAACTATAGCTCAAAGTATGATTACAATCTGCCAGAAAACTGGCTGTGCAACGGACTAACCCCTTGAGAATCATGACATACAGTAGACAATAGGGTACATGAGCTATGTGGGTCGCGTTGTGTTTTCATATCTAACTTAGAGTCACAACGTAGGAACCCAATTAAAGTACGGGTTCCGGTACGGCAAATTCTATTTGAAATTTTGCACCATAGGGTGAAATAGTAACGTTTCATGAAAATGTGAGAGGATAAAGATAAGCAAGTCCTACAACCTCTAATCTGTGATTACTCAACAGACTTCGTAGGGCGATTGTAGTCAGGTAGTTGTACACTGAATTTGTTGAAGAAGTCAAAATGAGGTATACATCGCCGTAATATCGTAACTCATTAAAAAAAAAGGAATAGGCGCTTGTTCACCGTGATGTACGGCGAAAAAACATATACCCAGGCCTTCTGTCAGTAATCTAGCTATTTAACGTCGCCTTGTAGCCTCACGCGCTATTCATGAGCCTTTGTTCGGTGCTATTTTTGAAACAACAGCGACGCAAAACTGTCAATAGCGAAAACACTCCCTCGCCTGGCAAATTCAAAGTGAAATTTATGCTGCCGAACTCGACTCGATGGAGTCGGCTGGAAATAAACGCACTGATGTGGCGCATCATGGCCGTTGGGTAGTATCATACCGCATATTTGTTCCGCGAGAATGCAGGCGACAATTTATACCCCGCGGAAACTGATGTTGCTGCGGTGAGATGTACACGCTATAATGTGCCTTGACGAGACCTTGATATCCCTTAGTGTCAGCGCAATTTATAAAGATGAGATGCCCGTGGCCTCGTGTATCAGTGAGTTCCGCAGAGTTATTCTGTAGCAGATGTCAGGCGTTCACTTCTTAAAGAGAATGCCTAAAAATGGGAACGAAAACTTGTCGTGTTCTTCGATTTCTTCAATTTTACATTGACAATCCGTGGAATAAGGCCTCTAATGGCAACACGCCAGCAAATTAGGCTAAAAGCATCCATGAAATTTTGATACTTTAAAATGTTACATATTTGGAAAGTTCCCAGTCACATGTTCTTTATACAACATGAGTCACTGGTTTTCAGTGTACAAACGGCTTTTCTTTCTATTTTTTTTTTCTTGCTTAAAATTTCTTCAACGAACCAACCATAAAACCAGTATGCAGTTATGGTTACGGTATAATGAATACGTATTGTAAGATGTGAGATTGGGAGGGGTTATGGGCGTGGCGTGGTAGGACGGCGCTAAATCAGCCGGAAACTCCGAGGTTAGGGTTATGCGTAGGCTCGGAAGACGCTAAATCTAGCCGTCACTGTGCCATGTATAAGGGGCTATAGGTTACCGCCCTCCCCACCTTTGGCAACAGAAAAAGAATACATCCCAAACAGTAATAAATAATATTTTAAAAAAGGAAGCGTTCATTAAATATCTGAGTAGTCCGGACAAAATTCTTACCCCCTCCCCCAGCAAGCACATGATATCAAAGGCATAACGTACCATTTACATATGAAACAAAAACCCAGCATTACTGCTTCAGAATAGTTTAAAATGTGAGTTGGGGATAGTAACAACCAATGTAAAAATTTGAACCGGTATAATCGATGTTATGTATTGTTAAATATTCAACATGTGAACGATATTTATAATAAAACTGTTTCCAGACTAAACCGTGTACAATTACGGTTTGATGAGAAAAATAGTGATAGCTCCTTATATTTGGCTTTATTGCAAAAACAAAAACAAAAAATATGTTGCATGACGTTTTGTGATACAACTGATCTACACATTATGCATCCAAAGTGATATCTTGAACATTTTTTATATCACTGCTCCCAAAGGTAACCAGGGCCTTTAAAAAGACAAAATCAACGTGTATGATGAGAATGGGTGATCTTTCTTTAGCCAGCATACTCGGTCTCCACATAACCGATCATGGCCTCATGTCTTATTACGTAACTTCGCATAATCAGCCTCTTTTTTCCCCACTGTATATGGCGTTAAACGTGCATTTATGCCCAAGGTCCAGGGACACTAGTCTTCAGGTTTACCCTTGTCTTTAATACCCGAACAGCAGCACAAACTGCATCCAAACAAGACTGAACGTCATTTCGACATCCACCCTTTAGGGACTCATCTGCGCAAATTCGACAAAATAATAACGATTACAGCAAAGTATTGATATCGTGTGGTTTATCCAAAATCTACCAAAGCTCTAAATAAATAAAAAGCTACTTTGACTTAAGTCTCACTTGCGATGACGTACGTTTTGATCTTTGATGTTGCCGTTCTTGTTGTACTTGTTGATAATAATTGTGCGAAAGAGATCGAGCAAGTTTCAACTGTCAGATGAAATAGTATGTACAAGTGTGTGTAGTCAGGAAAAAAAAGGTGATATATTGCATCGGATCAACGATGACTTTACATGACACAGAGAAGAAATTAAATTACCCATCGTCCATCCGTCTTCCACTACATTATTTGACATGTCCACTTTTTCTGTGTGATCATCACGTCATCGTCTGTATCTATTTTCAAGAACAATTCTATACTCGCAGGTACACCTTGGGATCTATCCCTTGTCAGAGATAAAAACATATAACACCCACTGTCCATTACTGATATCAGCCATTTCATGAAATTATTGAGCGCACTATGATAAAGTTACTACCTCTATACTCTGAAAGCGTAATAGATCGCATTCTCACAGTACATAGAAAATGCACTGCAAAGTTTGAATTGTGTACGGTGGTATAACATCACTGCGCAAAATGCATTGTGTCATTTTATGTTTTGTATTCTATCGATCTTAATGTGACAGATATATAATATTCATGCCTCCCAAGAATATACATGTGAGTGAGTGTGTGTGTGTGTGTGTGTGTGTGTGTGTGTGTGTGTGTGTCTGTGTGTGTATGTGTGTGTGTGTGTGTGAGTGTGTGTGTGTGTGTGCGCGCGTCCGTGTGTGCATAGGATGCTGCTTTTATGCATACGGTCCATTATGTTTCACGTATCAACATTTGGAAGTCGTTTCATCAGGAAGGAAGGTGGTATCGTTTCGGGTGAGTGTGTGTGTGGGGGTGTGTGGGGGTGTATGTGTGTTGGTGTTTGGTGTGTATGTGTGTGTGTATGTGGGTTGGTGGTTGTGGGTGTGGGTGTGGTTTAGGTTTTGGTGAATCGGGGGTTGGTGGGAATGGGGATTTGATTTGAAGAAGGATAGTTATAAATTGTATATAAGATATTGGTAGAATTTAATATTAAGGATAGATGTAGATTTGTTTTTGGTTGGTAGGGGAAGGGTTGGTTGTTTTTTTTATGAATGATTTCAATCTAGATTTGTATGACGTATTTTTTTTATGTATATGCCCTTGTGAGTGTGAGTTACATGATTCAGTATATTCAAAGGATATATGTTTGGTACATGTCAATACTTTCTTGGGAAGAAATTGTCAGTAAAGTTGATTTATAATCGAGTTGTTAATGTTGAAGAGAGATGATTTGCGGTATAAATTGACAAATGGATTTGTTTGTGTTTTGAATTGCATTTGTACCGTTTATGTTCATGTTACACCCAGAATGGGTTGATTTATGAATAATTTGAATGAAATCAATAAAATATCAAGGAAAAAAAAAATTGGCAGCTCATTGCAGGTTAGCTTTGATTAAGCAGGAGCCATATGGCTAATGGCTACCCATGGTTCTGACTTGTGTTGACTTTCTTGGATACTGGGCTTGAAAGGCTTACAATGAAAAGAAACTAAAGTATAGGTGAAGTGCTAGATTGACTGTTTCCTTTTCATGAGAAAAAAAAAGAAATTCGATTTTATAATCTTTTTGATATCGTTGTCCTGCGGTCACGAAGTGTATTCTCATCCAGCGATGGCGGCATCAAAACAATTCATAACTTTTGAACGGATTGTCCGATTTTCTTCAAATTTCTACTATACAAATGTTGCTGCGTTCACTCAATCTAACTATGTGCAGTATATATACATATATATATATATATATATATATATATATATATATATATATATATATATTTCGTTTTCATTATACGGTCAAGCCACGTGGAATGCAACTTTAGAAATAATGTGTTCAGAAGCATCAATCTATTGTTTTGAGGGTAGTGTGGTGGTGGTAGTTTAGAATAATGATATTTTGCCTCCTGCGAAGGAAAAACACCATGATCTGATATTCCCTTCGCTTTGCAAAGTGTGTCCATGTATTTTAAACACACAAAATCATTTCTTTGCAATAGTCTTCACTTTAATAACGACCCACCATCAAGTGTATTGCATGCATTCAATGTACAGAAGAGTACAGTATTATAAAATTTGTCACATCAAACGATCATCAGGCAACTGAATTTGTTAAAAGACCAAGAAAGAATCCGAAAATTCAGTTTTTTTTCAGTTGTCATTATAATCAGTACGATTGAAAGAAAGCAGAACTTTATCAACTACTTTGAGGGACTGGAAAAACCATTACGTAATTTAAGCATGGTCGATGAAAAATAAAAGAAATTCATGATACCTAACGGAAATATCGTATCGTGCCATGGAGGGAGCTAACAGCGAATACGATACAAGCGTTTCAGACACCCCAACACGATGGTGGTTGAGTCCGCCTGAATAACCTGTTACCCGCGTACTCTTATTTAAAAACGCTTAACGTGATGGGCGATTCTGAATGCTCAATGATCTTTTCCGATGCACTTTCCCACACGTTTTTCTATTCACGTGCCTCGCATATCGTTTTCTCATTTACAGAGAACTATTTTAAGGAGAGAAATGAGAGTAAGAAAGAGAGGGAGAGAAGCGGAAATGGCTGGATGAAGATTAAAGAGAGAAGGAAAAACGAGAGTGATAGATGAGTAAAAAAGGATGAAAATAGGCAAGACGAACAAACAGTTGTGTAGACTTCAGTTGAGTAAAATTTAAGGGATGAAGGAGAGAGAAACGTAGGCGGAAAAAGACGCGCTCACACACATACACACACGCACACAGACGCACACATAATGAGAGCTCACAAACTAACCTTCGACATGATATACGGCATGGCTTAATGTGTGAGTTTTTCCTTTCGCGACACTTGGCACACTTTCGCTTACCCTTGACTTCCCAACCGCATTCTTCGTCACTTTGGCATTCCTCTTTAATACCCAAACAGCCAGTGAGAAAAAGAGGACGATGGGGTTACCCCCTCGCTGGCGCTAATCAGAAAAACTCTGCCAGTCAGACTGTCGACATCCTGAGCCTATTTCTCGGTCTCGGGAGAGCTGCGGTCATCTCAGCACTTCCACACACATACATCTTGGTTGCAATGCCTCAACAATTAATGACTACTACGACACTTCACTTACCCTTCTAGATCTTCGGTATCAATTTACTGCCTGTACGGAGGAAACGCCAATGCGTTACAATAACCATGGAGGTAGAAAAGAGAGTAGTAGGCTCTCTTTTCTACCTCCATGCAATAACCCAAAGTATGCATCCGAGAAAATCTTTATTACATAAAAATTAACAACATGTTGATAGTTTAAGTTTAAGTTACCACTAATTGTGGTCGGGACGTGATAAAATCAAAACATTTTCCTTCCCTAAGAAAAAGTTTGCAGGGTAATCAAAACTGTAGCTAATGTCACTTCTACCACGTAATTCAATTTGCATCAAATATAATCAAATGATCTGCATGCACTTTTCCTTTTTACCGTTAATCTCATTCCACAATACAGGTTGCTCTTCGGCGTAATGAAGGTAAATGCACACCCTTTTAGCTGTAGTGCCTTAACCAATATAGCACAGCATGATATTATGTCTTTGGAAAAATACACCTGTATTCCCCACGATAGTTTCAGTGACCGTGGATAGCACTACTCCTAGATAAAGTGGGCATATGTTATGTACATGTAATATAGATCATTACTCCAAACGTTGAAGGCGTGTCTGTGGAAATGCATTATCATTTTAATTACTCCTTTCTTAAGAAAAGTTTTTTTTTTCTTTGATTTTTTTTCCATCCTGTGTATACTTGATGTGCATGGGATCTGGTGAAACACAACGCGAAGAGTAAACCTGAAGGAAATGAAATTTTCATCTCAAAAAGTTGTCCTTCTGGGATTTGCACTCTTTATGAATAGTCGTAAGATTATTCAGAACGGGGCTTTTTGCCCCGCTCTGCCGCATGTTCCCTGGGGTGTAATAATTTCTCTTGACGTTGGCGTGTCGAGGGAAACTTCCAGCGTACAACTTTAACGAGAAAAGCAAAGCGGGCAGCCTGCAATATCCAAATGTATTTCCAGGTTTTCTCCACTCCAACAGTGAAGGAAAATAAATGCAGTGACACAATTCCTCCAGCACAATGCATCATTAATAGTTCAGGAAATGCGATGCCTTGTCGGTTGATTAGGTCTGCGCAAATGGAGGTATCAAGAGAATTCTAAATTTCAGCAATCCGCATGAGAAAAATTGTATTTTAAAGGGGAAAACACTCCTCCATTTATTGTTTATTCCGTTACATTTAGTGGGGTTGACGGGGATTTTTTTTTCTGAACCAATCACAAGCAAAATGAAAGGCATGTTGATTCTTATTTGGTCCTGTTTTCGTGGTTTATGTTGGCAGCCATGTTGAAATAGGACGTACTACGTGTATGTCCATGTATCATGATGTAGACCGCAGAAACCAGAACCAAAAAAAAAAAAAAAATGCTGAGATTTCCATTCGTTCTATTAACAGATTAAACCCTAATATCATAGGTTCTTGCTTGACATCGAACTCAGGACTATCCTCCTATTCAGACTGCGACAACTTGTCCTATTTGTCTCTCGTCAGCCACCCCCCAAGGCTGCAAATGAATTTTTAATAAACCATTACTACTCTTCACTTGTTGCATTATGCCGTAAATTGATAATAAATCGACCAGCCAATGTAAAGCAATTACTCTACAAGTTTATTTATAGGCGCCGTCTACATTATTCGTTAACCGTCTCTCGTCAGTTAAAAGGTTAAAAGCTCCGCTCATCCTCACACCCGCGCGCGCCAAAGAGAGAAAGAGAGAGAGAGAGAGAGGGGGGGGGGAAGAAGTTGATTGGTCAACTGAACCACGTATATCCCAGGACTTCATCAGTAGATTTCACCAGAGCCCGAGGATAGGATTACAAAGTGTAATCGAAATGACGCTGATTCCATAGTGACACCGTCTGATAGAGTGCAAGATTCAATGCAGGTATATGTACGATGGCGACGCAAATGAGATAGTAAATATAGGATGATTTAAATCGTTAAACCAGAGTCGTTTGTCTATGCGGTCGGGGAATTACTCTGTATTACGATATCAAACGACACAACTAACAAAACATGTCACTCGACTGTACAAATCGCTGCGGCGAGTTGCCTAGCAACTAGAGGAAATGCCAAATGGTGGCTTATTTAGCTGGCTTAAACAAAGTGCATTATATACAGTTATATTTGGATTGGAGATCTACAAGTCAAACTGTACAAATTGTATGTTCTTTGCACACATTGTTCAATAGTGCATTTTACTTGGATTCGAGATCTATACAAGCTAGAGTCTGTACAAAGTGTATGTTTGTATAATCCAAAGTCAATTATCCGGGTTATACATATTGACATATAACATGCATACATACACCCATACATACACACATACATACATACATACACACATAGGTCTGCATATACAATACATAGAAACATACATGATAAAGAGAGATCGGTCCAAAAAAAAGAGGGAATTCTACATTTCAGAAGAAGGCTCTTCGGAGATTTGATATTTTGCTTTATCAAAATGGTGTCTGCTCATCACAGGGCATAGATACATACTTGTGCTATATTATTTTTTCACATTATATTTACCGAGTACGGTACACCGAGAACGAGATGAGTAAGTGGTTGGACGAAAAAATAACCGAGTATAAAAAAGTATGTCATTGTTTCAACGCATGGGTCTGCTTTTATATGAATTAGTCATGACTGTGTGCCAGATAGTGACAGTGTGACATGTTTGAATAAGATAAAAATACATCTTCCAGTCTATTCGTATAATAAAGGGGGGATGGGGGTGGGGGAGGGGAGTTATTCCAGGTTCGCATGAGGTCCGTTTACAAAGAGGAGCCGGGTTCGTAAAATATGCGCAAGTGTGAATAAGGCCTACATCGCTTAAGTGCAGGTACTTCATTGCGCAAATGGAAAACCGCATGGGCATATCGTCCAATTTGTCGGCACGCGTTCCTTTGCACGCTGTTTTATTATGTTTGTTTTTGTTTTTCTTCCTTCCTTTCTTTCTCACATTCTCTCTTTCAGTTCAGTTTCACGTGCCGCTTCAGATCTTTCTTCAAGATTGCCTCTGTTCTGAACCGTATGTCCGGTCTAACATCCCCCACATCATACATGCTTTCTCTAAAAATATCATCTATCTACCCCTATCTCCTCCCCCCCCCCCCTTCTCTCTGTCCGTCTTCCTCTCCACCTCTCCCTTTACTATCTTATTACTCCCTCTTATCACCTCTTGATAGAAAGAGAATGTCATGCCCTATGGGGGAAAAGTCTATCGCGACGCTAGTATACTTTGCCATATTTGACAACTTGATATGGATGCTAGTCTTGAATTTCCAGTCAATTCTCTGCTATATGGAACGGGATGACGTCTTATTTCCTTTCGGGCAAGTAACGATGATATTCGTTTGATAGGTAAACAATTAAAGAAGTTCCTACTCGGTTTAAAGCTGGCTTGGTGCATATACTTTTTAAAGCGAAAGCAACTGAATACTGAATTACTTTCACAGATTTTTTTTTCTCTCTTCCTCTCTTTTAATTTATCTCTCCTTCTTCAGTTGTTCTTGTACAAATACACACACATATATTGTGTAATATAGATACTGTATTCTGGATATGTCATTTCAACAAACAATGCTCAAATATTCATACACTCCCGATAATAAACAGATCATATACCATATCCACAATTGCACAATTTATTTCAATTGACAATTGTTGTCATTATCACCTAAGTATATCCATGATACATTCTCTCAAAACTTCTCAACCGAGATGCACACTGTTTCTTTGTTGTGACCACTGTGAAACAAAGGGAAATGCTGGGCTCTGTCCTATGTTGCATGTTTACATCTTGTAATTTAACATTCAGGAAGATTTACATGAAATTTAGTTGAATATGCTCGGTCTCCATCTGAATTGTCAGCCTATATGCTGCAAAATCTTGGTCTAAGGAACCATTGATGTAGCATGAAATAAATTTTCAAAAGAAACAATGTTAAATCTGCCTCCACAAGTTTCGAAACCAATCCCTATCTTGTTTCTTCTACCTTGTATTTGTGCTGATCGGTGAATGGGGTTATTGTTTTAATCAGGTTTCTTAGTAACGCAATTTTCGAAAGCAAAGCAACTTATAAAGGTCTTAATCCCAAACCTTCAAATTACTATCTGAAGATGTCATCCAACCATCTCAAGTTGAGGAGAATATACTTTAATACAATTCAAATCAATTCATTTATCTTCATTCTCCCCCCCCCCCCCCCACAAAACATAACACAGAGTAAATCAGGCATTTCAAATTATCACAGGCATATATACATTAGAAAGTGCGAAAGATAGATGATAATTAACAAGTAGAGATAAACATACATACATACCGGCAAAATACTAAGTTCTGTTTAGAGAAGAAAAAAGAAATGAGAGGTCCATTAAAAAGCATGCTTGTATATTGCCAACCCCTCAAAAAATTCTTTAAAAAATACTTACTGTAATTACAAATATTTAACACAAAAATGATTTAAGACAGGATGGAACGTCAATAATTGAATAATATGAAATAAGATAATTTATGTAAGTCAATCAGAGACTTTAATCAGCTACCTGAGTTCCTATTTCGAATATTTTCTGTCCCATATTTTACAGGCAAATGAGGGCCAGTACCTTTTCTGTTTCAATGTCATTGATCAAAGCTTGACAGAATGCTGAGGGAATTGTCCTCTTAATCACATTCATATTCGAAGAAAACATTGAAGCCAGAGATGTACAAAAAAAAAGTGCAGAAAATGGTCTGCACTAATTTCGCTCGACTATGCAAAAGTCACATTGTACTCATTTTTTTTATATGCAAATGTAATATTGTACTCTATACTTTGATCGGAAGTGAAATAAAAAGAAATGAATAAAAGTGAAATGAATGAAAGGGACAAGATAGGTATATTGAGCAATATAAAGATAGATAAGATAAATAGATCTATAGATAGATAGAGATGGATGAATGGATGGATGGATAGATAGATAGATAAATAGATAGATAGATAGATAGATAGATAGATAGATAGATAAATAAATAGATAGATAGATAGATAGATAGGTATAGATGGACAGATAGATAGATAGATAGAGAAGGGAAGAAAGACAACAATCAAAATCATTTCAAAATCATAACACAGGAAACCATGCTTTTGCTATCCTATTGCGTCGCGATCGCCTAGCATCTCTTTGGTTTAAACGGGGAGGTGAGACGAATTTAAACAAACAGCTGTACATTTCTACCGACGTGTGTATGTGTGTGTGGGTGTTGAAGAGAGGGAATCTGAGTCTTAAAGAGACGTAAATATGGACGTTTACATAGTATATCCGGGCCTCTAGACAGCCATTAGGTAATTGTTGTTACAGACGATAGGGAGAGAAGAATGCGAAGTCCCTTGAGCGGGTAGCTCATCCACTGCAGGTCACCCCTTTATATTCTGTAATAGCTACCGCAAAGTCGGTATCAAGTTCTAGCTCAGTGAACCAGAAAACATCATGTGGGTAAACATCCTGATTAGAGACACTTTGCAATAGACAGTCAAATACTCAGCCAATGAATTCTCGTGCTGATAAACTCTATTGACAAATATTGTGTAAGCCAGGCAGGTGTAAGCAATACTTCTGCCGATGTCGAAGTAACGGCGTTTATTACCTCTCAAGAGTCACTCTTTCAATTTGCCTGTAATCTAACTATACCTCAAGGCCACTGGTAAATTCGAAAGCGTGGGGATAAAAACAAAAACACTCAATCTTCCCAATCAATTATCATCTTCAGATATTATCGATCAATCGTTGGCAACATTTCGATTCGTAGAAAGCCCCGCCCGGAGGGAAACGGGTGTAGCACATTTTCCCCGTGCGTTGTCGTATACCGGCATGTTTGCGCCATGTAGCACGCCGTGAGCTTCCCTGCATAGCTTCTACAGCAGCCGATCGATAGAGCGCAGAGGAGCAGTGGATATGCATCAGCAATCTGCGAGCCATGTCTCTGCGGTAAAGTATCTTTTCTCATTTAAAAAAAAAAAAAATATGTTGAAGAATAGCATCCTGCCACTTTTCTTCACATCTGTTAAACCTTATACAGCTAAGTTACATTACGAGCTTTTTATAGCATAAAATACTTTATCTACCTCTATCACTGTCTATTGCGATCATTCTTTCTGCACGTAGGTTCTCTTTTTCAAGAAGAACTGATATTATTGTTGTCTACATGCAACTTATATGATATAACGTATATAAAGCATACATTATATTCCACTTAATGGTGAAACTATTTCAGATTCAGATTGCATATTACAGTTAGTTTCAGGCTTAAAATTTGGCGCTTTAAATGGCATTATCAGGCAAGTGCTATGATAGAGTCTGACGATCCCTCCAAACCCACGGCGAATTGCTGCAGAGGTGCTGTGGATGTGAACTCCAAGCTTACGGCATTGCGGCGTCACATTCCCTTAAAAAAATACTGCCTTATCGGCAGATGCACTGGTGTGCACATGCAGAACCAACGTTGCCATGGCAACGGTGCTTCGGAAAGCAAGTGGACCAAGGCTAACCGTATGTGGCGCCATAAGCTCATTTTCATGAACATTCGTGCTCGAGTCCCTATGCCGCCAACGCACATCTTATACTACGTAGAGTGCATTGGTGCTACAGAGTGAACACTTTCGGAAGTGTAACTCCCGCTGAATTGCGTTGAATCCCTGTGAGGATAGTGAGCCAAAATTAGACATTGAAATGACAAAACCGTACCTTGCCTTCCTCACTCCCCCATTACGATTCCCATGAGAAATCTTAACAGAAACAAAATTTCACTCCAGCCAGGCATTCAAACTGTAACTAACTTCGTTGAGCTAAAGAATTATTTTCATCATACTTCCATATCAGAATACCTACAATTCAGTTTGCGTCCACATAAAAACGAGCAAGATGGAAAAAAATAATGACAAGATCTATTCTAAGCATTTGCGTTCAGTTGCGTAAAATAAATGTCGTCTCTTCATGCTATGTAATATTATTTTCTATTGCGTAGACGTTAATTATGCATTCCACACATACACATTTCTTTTTTCAGCATCCTAACTCCTTTATTTCTCTGAGTCCTCGATTTCTTTCTATCAACTTTTCATCGCTTTATTTTTTCTCCTTGTGCAATTTATGCACGTTATACAGTCAGATGGTCAGCAAGCCCTATGTTTGTTTGTTTTTTCCACTCACCTCCTTTCATGCCTTTTATCGAAATAATCACTGAATGGATTTCACAACAGGAAAAGCAAGAAAAAGAGGACGTTAGTGTCGCGTGAATTAAGCTGTCAAGAGTTATTTATGCCACCCGACGTCAACTTATTCAGACTTCATTTCCCTCGGCGCCTCGGACCAAGACTAATATAATCAGCAATACGATGGCCAAGGGCTAAAACATTTTCTTACACGTCTACGGTAGAAAGAGACGTGTTCTTCGCACTTGGCCGAACTTCAGCAGATTACCGAAAAAATTGAGTCAGAGTAGGAATTTAAAATGTGGGGGGCATTTTCTAAAGTTCTCTATTAAAGGATTTGTATCGCTTTTTGGTGGGGTTGATTTCAATGTATTTAGTACACCTTTCCCTGTTTTTTTTTTTACGGCACATACTCTATTTTTGTTTTTGATAGTTGTCCCAATCCACATTTTTAATCGATCTCAATGACTGAATTCAACACAATGAAGAGAACAAATTCCCGAATGCCGGACCTGAATATTTTAACACTTTCTTCGCCTTAAAAATCACTCATCGTGTACACATTCAAATAAAGAAAGAAAATGTATGTTAAAGATATATATATATATATATATATATATATATATATATATATATATAAAAATATATATATATATATATATATATATATATACATCACGATATTGTCAGAAAAAAATATATATATTATTCAAAGTTATTTTTTATCAAATAGTCAGTTTCATTTTCATATCAAATGATCAATCATGTGTATTCAAGTTTTCATGTTTCACAAAGTGGTGAGAAAAGCGGCCTCTCCTAGAATAAAATTACAATAATTGCGGCATATGAACACGACAACTACTTGAAAATGGTATATCATCATCGATAGCTAATTTGCACACACACCATAATGGCGTATTGATTGGTTCTGCTCCGTGCAAAATTTAATTTCATATATATTGAGGTGAATGTTCCAGTTCACTACTTATTCACAACAAATTGCAGGTTTCTCTTTCAAGTGGTCAAGCCTCTCTTATGTTTATTGGACTATTTTGTGTGTTTTTTTTTTTCTCTCTCTCAGTTTTCTAAGCTGATTTTTCGTCTGCATCACCACATCACTGAAAGCATAATTTTTTTTATTCATTTATTCTTTTATTTATCAATTTATGTATCTATTTATTTCTAATCTTTTGACAGGGTGGCCCATTCGCCAATATAGTGATCTTCCATGGAGTCCTGAGTGATATTGATGAACATACATGTATGTATATTAAATAGCAAAATGTATATTGTTAACATAACGATGACTAACTTTAAAACGAAATTATCGAACCTTGCTGACCAGACTCTAGAAGTAAGTTTAGATTGCTGAAAAACGGCAACTCAAATACACTCAAGCACACAGAATATAAATACTGAAAATAATGCTCGCAATATATCAAATATATGCATGAATGACAAAAAAAAAAAAAAATTGTCATGCTATTAAACACCTTTTGCGTTTCATTAATGTACTGCCGTCCATGTGGGGAAAAAATATGCGCTGTGGAAATCTGTACCACTCTCAATCTATAATATTACATTCCGGCTTTACAGATACAATTATAATGTCGATTTCGTTATCTCCGTTAAAGTATATCTGTAAAACACATATTAAAGAGATGGTACAGTATCATAATAAAAGGTGGGTCCCACCTTTTATTAGGATTGCTCTATTTTGCATATCTCGGCCGTTTCAATTTAATTTTCATCAAATAAACGTCGAATTCCTCTTAGAACTACATGCTCTTTCATATTTCATAAGAGGTTTCTCTTTATCTCACCCAAAAATGTTAGAAACCTGAAGTTAGGTCTCAACCAAAACTATAGATCCCTTTAATGTTTCAGAGAGAGTGAGTGAGTGTGTGTGTGTGTGTGAGAGAGAGAGAGAGAGAGAGAAAGAGTATATATATATGTGTGTGTGTGTGTGTGTGTGTGTGTGTGTGTGTGTTGTACAGGATGATCAGGTGACGACAATATAGTGAATTATGACAGTCATACGTTTTATTTTCTTTTAAACTGCATGCAATAATTCACATGCCAGACATTTAGACGAAGTCTATATGAGCTCCTATTCATTCGATATAATATAGCGTAATGACTTCATTGAGGAATAATATTCTGGCAATGATTAGGCAGAAATACAGATACATGAATATATTCGTCAAAGCATTCTTCTGCCCGAAGCATACCCCTGCCCCCCCCCCCCCCGATCATTTATGCATGGATGATTAGTTTGTAATCATCCTTATATATACGTATACAGGCTGTGTCTATTCTTAAAGCCCCGATGGTCGGTTTAGGAACGTCATTCTGATAGGCAGTGATAAATATTTATATCCCTCCCCTTTTCCAACTCTTTTCCGTCTTTAGGAATTTGGAAATCCCAGACTATTATAAGCCCCTACACCACCAGATGTTACATGAGAGAGAGAGAGGGGGGGGGGGGGTACAGACACCCAGTCAGACAAAAAGAGAGATAAAGAACGGGAGGGGGAGAGAAGGACCGTCTACTAAGTTTCATAATTGATTGACTGTGCCGTAAAAGTATATCCCAGTACAGTATGGGGTTTCACGAATCTGTCACTGAAAATAAAAACTTCACAATCGAAGAGACCATTCCCGTCGACAGCTGTCGGCAGAGAAAAGAGTGCTTTGAAAATCAAATTGTGAGAAGGGTCTTTGTTTCTCCATCAACAAGGGAAAAAATGTTTTAAATACTTTATTCATAGGTATTCTTCAGCATCGTATGTGGTTTTGTGACACGTTTCCTCCACATAATGTGTATGAGAGTTTGTTTGTATATTATCGTCTGCCTTATGCCAAAAGGCCCTTAACACTGCACAAAGTCTATGTGTTAAAGGACTTGGCATAAGGCCGACGATATTTGATTCGAAATTCTATTTTTTGTATTTCTTTTTTTCCTTTTTATTGCGGACAAAATATTCCTGATAATTATGTAAACAGGCCATTAGTCATCTCCTTGAAGACAAAGGAAGTCCATTACTTGCCGTCTCTTTTGATATTCTGGTCATAAAAAGCAGATAAAAAGTACAGTACGAACTGGCTCTATCATTCTCGTTAATGGTTATTACCTACTTAAAAAAACAACAGCTATCTGCATCAACTTTTCTCTCGTGGAGTAAGAACGGCTATTACTGACAAGGCTTTAAAAAAATGAAAAGCCTAGCATGCAATGATCATGAGCCGTGGTTGATTTCTCCTAAATTTTACAATGGGTGTAATGTTTCGAAAAAAAAAATATTTATGGCCTTTGCAATGGAGGAAAACTACTGTAGTTATACGGGGAGTTGATAGGCCCATCCTCTTGCTGAAAAGCAATTAATGGTGTATAGGAACATAAACGTGACAACGGGGGTAAGTTTTATCGGACACCAAAACTATCAACAACAGCCATTGAAATATTGTAGACACATACAGAAGCACACATGTACACACACATGCACAAAGAAGAGAACATGTATTCTAAACCTGTTCATATTACGCGGTAGTATGCAAGGGCAAAGATTATCGTGTCATGTTAAAGGCACCACAAAACATACAGAAAGAAGTGTATTCACAGTCTCACACACAATTTCATATTTTAGCATGTTTTCACCTAAATGCATGGACTTACCGACTAGAAAACTCCAGGTCATGGCTTTTGTAATTCTCCTCATTTTGATGGCAATCCGCAAAGAAAAAAAAAATCGTCTGGAAGAGTGAAAGAGTCACAGTTAACCGCAACGTAGCACTCGATTTAGGAGTCAAACAGCAGATGATGAAGTTTTCTTCTTTTTCTTCACAGAATGCCAGGGACGGTGTTTGATCGGAATCACGTACTACTTGGGTTTCATGATTGTCCAGATGAATTACATTCCATAAGAGTGACGGGGTAAACTGACAGGAATGCCATGTGTGGCGTGATATTAATCAAACATGAATTCCACCGCGCGCTAAACGATTATTTTCCTGAACACACAAGACAATGATGGATGCTTCCAGTCAGTTCCATCCCGTGAAGTCAAACACTTTCTCTAGTTATCTTATTACACCTGTTCGAGTGGTTGCGATTCCTACGTCCAGGTACGCCAGATACCAGTTTCACGCCCCTTTCTCTCCGCCAAGCACTCCGGCTGCTAGTGGGTAGGGGAGCGTGGAGGGTCTTACCGTACAGAATCAGACGGTAGTAACTCGCGCATGATGTCGCCGCACTATCTGCGGAAGATAGCTTGTGAAGCGCTGACGCCACTCTGAAGTAACTCTGTAACAGTGCTCAAGCACCGTTGTCATGGCAAACGTACTCGATTGAAACGCTTGTCGTCGAACTTTGTGCTGAAGGTAGAGACCTGCCACTGAACTTTGCGACGTCCTCTCGAAAATGTCACCCGAGATGCTGCCAGCACCCAGCGTTACAGCAACATAATAAAAGAACTCGGGTAAAAATGGTCGAGTACTTTAACCAGAGGGTTGAACACGCTTTGGTAGGAAGAGGCAGTGCAGAGCGAAAGATCGAAGAGAAAGAAGACCCCGAGCTGAACTACCGGTAGTATTTTGTTTCAGTGTCACAGTCCCTTTTACCCCCTCAGTCCAGTCTTGACGTACTTTTATGTTAAGAACTGTGAACATAAGAGAGGCAGAAGTGGTCGATGAAGACAGCTGAACTGAAAGTCTCGATAGTGTGGACGCCACGACATTATAATCTCGAGTATTTCGGGTTGCTTCGAGCTCGCCCTCTCTCGAGGTAAGCGTGCCTAGTGATGAGGGCGAGCATTACTTTCGCTCAACGGGGAGGCTGTAATGAGCGCGTGCTCTGCGCACCGCACTCCTCAATGCTTTGTAGCTATAAGATACGGGAAGACACCTGACCACATTAACGAACTACTAGTATAAACGGAGAACGCACGCCGGGCTGTTGACACTTAACGCTTGACGAACAATGTCAACAGATTGAACTTGCTGGCAAGTTGGCTAGATCTAATAAGAATGATGATGATGATGATGATGATGATGATGATGATGATGATGATGATGATGACAACGATGATAATGATGATGATAATAATGATAATAATAGTAATGATGATAATAATGATAATAATGATAATAGTAGTAGTAATAATAATCATATTAATAATAATAATAACAAAACTATCGATATCAGCATAACGATAACTTTTGACAATCTAATCATAACAAAGAAGAAAATAGAAAAATTTACGAGTAACTGCTGAGTTTGAAAAAACTGCAAGTCAAACTTCTCATGAAAATTATGATTCCACTTTTAAAAAAAATGCGAACATTTCATTTTGGCAGCAGTGTCTCGGTCTAAACAATTATTTTTTCATACTCTTCCTAAAGTTCTGCAAATTGACATTTATGCCTTGTCTTTTTTTTATAGAATTTTTCTATTTCATGTTTCTAGGTGTAGGCATGAATGTTGTGCGCCACCCACCGTCATTCCTCTTATCATCTTTGTTATTATGAGTTTTATTGTTGCATCATTATTCTATTAATATCATTGGGAAGATGAACAACAAAGGCTACTGATCTAAAACGTGTTTTCTACGTATCATCATTATAAGCAATCTGCATTTCGTGGCTCTCTGCTCGACGCGGAAGTCGTCTTTTATAACGGAGCTCCGCTTCACAGCTGAAGAAAAAACCTACACACCTTTATGTAAGGTGATCATAATTTGAGTTCAAACACGGTGCTTACAACGAAGTCTGACGTCTGTTTTTGTATAGATGCAACAGAAGTATGAATGTAATACATAGGATATAATGTACCGATGTTAATCCTAATTTTCATAATCATGTCTTCAAAAGATGACATGCAATTTAATTTCTTTTCGTTATTCATATTGTTTTATGGTTTGTTGTTGTTGTAGTGATTCGAAGTTAGGCACTGTCATCATCTCCTATTGTGACTTGTCACATCCAAGCCAACCCTGCTTTTTCTCATCTATAAGCAATCAAAAACTTTTCGTTATGACTGATTAAGTTGGATTTCGACAATGCTTGCTTTCTGGATAGCTGTTGAAGTATAAATGTATCCACGAAAAACAAAAACAAAGAAGAAGATGATAATGATTGTTATAACGAGGAAGTAGAAGAAGAAAGACAAAAAAAAAACATGATACAAAGTCAAAAATTCCTCTTTAATATGTGACAGTCTCTATCTATCTCAGAAGGAGAAGGAGAGAGAAAAAGACAATGATGCTGGAACAAAAGTATGATAAGAAGAAGCTGATGATGAAGAGAAAGGAGGAAGAGGAGGAAGAGAAGAACCAAAGAAAAAGAAGGAAAATAAGAAGAAAATTAGAAAAGAGAAAAAGCAGTAGAAGAAGAAAAAAAAGAAAAAAAGAAAAACACGGTACGAATTCAACAGTTTTACTTCTTGAGTGACATTGTGTGCCTGGTTAAAGGGGAAGCCCCGACAAGATAAAAGCTATAGTCCGATATTAAGAATGACCAAAACATGATAATAATTATGCACATCAGTGTAAAATATGATCGAAATCGGATAAGAATTAGGGATGTTATGAAATTGTGAAGTTTCGCTAATTTTCACTTAACACTGCCTCAACAGTCAAAATGAACATGCAAATGAGTTGATGACACCTCCTCTTACAACTTGCCATATTGTTTGAACACAAAATCATGAATTTGTCACTTTTTAACGCCATTTCGCCCAGTCCCAAATCCTAATATATCTGGCTGATCATTACTTTGAACTTATTGAGCGAGGAGTATGTTTTACACTTTTAGAGCAGAAAAATTGAATTTTCGTCAGGTTTTTGTAACACGATCAATCACGTTGATCAGTTCAAGCTACAAAGGCACACACACACACACACACACACACACACACACTCACACACACACACACACACACACGCACAAATTCTGGAAATATCCTTCAACCAGGGATATGATAGTTTGTGCGAGGTAACCGGGCATATCCCATTATTTGTTCCTGAGAAAAAAATATGATAAATTGTCTAATGGAAATTGAAAACCATTAAAAAAAAGTGACTTAAATTCAGTTTAGTTAGCAAAAGATCGGGCTTCATGTGGTGCAGGAGAAGGGAAGGGCTTTCTTTGTTTCGGACGAATTGACATACATTGTATTTCACATACTACATGATAAGGCTTTTGAAACAACATCGTGTATAAGATTTAAAGGTAGCTGGATACGAAGGCTGGATATTATACGCCATTTCGGGTTGCACTGTTGTCACGTACGAGTTGAGTATCGGGGAAGCCCAATTCAAACTGACGATATCTCTCGCGCGAACCGAATGATGATACACACTGCTGCAATTCATACTTGTCTATGCAGTGTGGTATTCCACTTGCATAAAATAAGTCGCCGCGGGAGATACTTTCGAAACCAGATCTTGGCCGTAAGTAGCTCCGACGCCCACGGATGCTTGATGTATCTTCCAAGGAATCCTGTGAGTTGTTACTTGTCGACGAACGAGTATAGTATAAAAGAACTGAAATAGAACAGTTGGGGGAGTAAGAGTGGAAGAGCGCTCTAGTTAAACACCAGACCATTTCAAAAATAATCGTTAGGTCTGGACTTGGCAATAAGTACTGGGACAGGAGACGGTTCAAGGTGGCCGTCACGCTCTCTGGAAATTGGCACATTTTTAATTTCGTGCAAAGTGGCCGAAAAAATTGGTCAAAAGCCAATCAATAGCTGAAGTATACGGAGAATAGAGAAGGCCACGCGCATGACATCCATAGCATACATGACGAAGGCCCACGAAGATACGAATCTTAATCGAGGAATTTACTTGAAGGAGACATGAAGGAAACCCGACGACTATCCGAAGATCGCTGCTGGATCCCCAGGAACTCCACGAGCCGAATTTAAACGTTCGATTGGAAGAATGTCGAGTTTTTTTTAATTACCATCTTGGATGAAGCAGTAAGCGTTCAAGTATCATTTTTTTTTTGTCTGCTTTGAGATATCTTTTACCATGCTGCCTCCTGCATGGTGTAATCTGGTGTAAGCTGGTATATAGCTACAATAAAACGAAGCAATGGCTCAATTTCTCGTAAACGCTTTGAATTACTCCAGCCCCTATAGATAGAACGACCAAATCGGATGCGAAGGCAATACTATACCTTCTTGTTCCCCTTGTCCAAATGGATCAATGTTTCATGTTCTGTATCCGCAGTCGATAGCTTTTCATCGTCGAACTTCAGCGAGCAGATTAGTGCTAGCATTGGTTTAGGGTTACCGCGCCGTCGAAACTCAATCCTTATTCGTCGGTGCCAAAAGACGGCGACTGAGAGAAAAAGTAGGATAAATAAACGAGAGCGCAGTAATGGATGTTTTACAAGATTTTTGAGGCATATGCCTGAGGCAAGGTTTGCTTTTCTTATCTGGCTTGGATGAGAGGAAGACAGTCCCTTCTCCACGGGAAAATTTAAACTTCTTCCAATATTGGCAGAAAATGGTAGATGTTCTTAAAACCGCCCGAATTTTCGACTCCTAAAAATAGATGTATACTCGAAAGCAGGGAATGATCGTTCCGTTGTACTCTCCGCACCTCTTCCACGCTGGTGCCCGAGGCGGTTGGCGGACGATATCCTTGGGAAGTGATAGGAATGCGATTTGGAGGGGGTTTCCTTCTTTTTGATCTATTCGGCGCCATCTACATCTATACTGTCTTGAATATCAAGCGTGTATCTCATCACGTTTGTTCACGAGTTTCGGACATCGCTTCTACTTATCACGTCATGCCTACAGAAAACGTTATTTTGTAACACTGTCACGCACACTGGGGATGCTGGGACATGAGCTCAATACTCCTGCAGCTCTCTCCCTTATACTCTCCTCTTTCAATCCCTGCCTGGACAAGCTGTTCAAGAGGGATATTATACACTGTGCCATTATTCGATATCATTTTGTAATGTCAGTGAAATATACCAGCAGAGCGCGTTTTGATGCCCACCCGATACGTCAGGGACGGAGATACTGAGACAGTATAGCGCTGAGACACAAGTTTGGAAACATGCAGCTAGTTTTCAGAGAAAGGCACTGTTTTGTCATCATGTACACACATATTGCCGCATGCTGTGGGCATGCAGCATGTTCTGTTTGATTTCGTCTTTGCTAATTTCTTCTTTTTTTCCCTACCGGGCTCTAAATTCACATAACGGTTTGTCATTTTTTATTGGAATTCCTTATCACATTTTCTTCTTGTCTCTTCTCTTGTATTCTGAAGAGATCTTACCTAGATTCATCCAGACTCTCACTCCCGTGTGTGCGCTCTCTCGGTTTCTCTTTTTCGTCATGAATTTATTCGTTAACTCGACATGACGTTTGCGTCTTTATAGGAGTTACGATCATCAGGTAATCAATATAATAAGATCACCTTCGCAATGTGTGACATCTACAATTGTATGTAACCCGACCAGACGCCGTGCGAAGTGTCGCGACATTTAATTGTGTACAGCGACAGGGCTGTGTATATAGTTTTGTATACTTGTATATTCATTTGCTTCGTACTACTCAAGTTGCGGTTTCTGTCCAGCTGCCCAATCATCTTATGTTAACAATATTACCCGCAATTTCCATCCCAATATAACGAAGAATATACCTTCGAGTGCCTTGCTTTGGTTTTGTTTGTTTGTATGTTTGTCTGTTTGTTTGTGCAGTGATTGTGGAACTCTAGATACCAGTCATAATACCTGTCGTTTCCTCTCCCATGTCTCCGACTCAAAAGTATTAACGCCTCCTGAAACAAGCCTTGTCAACTTTGATTTGTTGAGAGCAGCGTCGAATATTGCGTCATGTTGCTTATTGCTGACGGTGCGACTCTAAGGCAGGATAAACCAACCAAACACGTTCAGTATCAAAGCCGCTTCCATTGCATGTTGGCTTCAACAATGATTATTAGACATCAAATATGAATATTTTACGGAGCCGTTCTGTCCCATACTACGCGTCTTCGCTAAGCTATGCCTTCCTCCACTAAATCAATAACAACAGATGAATAAACAAAGCAAACGGAATAATACAAAACAAAGAATGAAAGAATATATGATAGTTCCATTAACTCCTGTTTCAGAGAAGCATCAACAACGTCGATTTCATCTTATATTTCCTATCCATTAATACATTTGTTCACAGTCTTTGAATTCAATTTACAAAAGCAGCAAACCAGTCTATCTTCTATCCTTCTCTGTCCATCTTTCTCTCTTCTTCTCTCCCTCTCTCCTGTCTCTCTCTCTCTCTCCCCTCCCTCTCTTTCTATTATGACGTCTTGTCGCCATGTCTTTGTCCTCCCTCTCTCCCCCTCTTTTCTCTCTCTCTCCCCCTGCTTTCGTCCTCCATCATTGCCAGTCTGTCTGTGTCTCTCCCCCGACGATGCCCGATATATCTCCCTCCATAATATCTCCTTCTCCCTCTTTATCTATCTCTCTCTCTCTCTCTTTCTCTCTTTGTATATCTCTCCCTCTCTATCCCTCTTTTTATATCTCTCCCTCTCTTCCTCTCTCTGTCTCTTTATATATATATATATATACATATACATATCTTTCTATCTCTCCTTCTCTCACACACTCTTTAACTCCCTCTCTATCTCCCACTCTCCATCTATTTCTCTATCTCTCTCCTTTCTGTCTGCATATTATCTGCCTCCTCCCCTTCGCTCTAAGATCTTTATTTCTCTCTCAAGGAGATTGTCTTTCCGTTTGAAGAGAATCCTAACTAGATCAAGCGCCTTTATTCAGAGATTGCATTACAGCTCTTACTGCCAATCGACAGCCTATTGCCAAGTTCACAATATCGCTGTCACTTCTTTTTCCTGCTTTTTATTTTTTTTTTCAGCTTGATCATATACCACGTCATTTCCTCAACCGAATCGGAAGGAAAATAGGTGGAGAATAAATAATATTATCGGCCGGTTACTCACAAGTTTGAGTGCAGGCGTAAACAGTCGTGGGTAACTGATCGCATCGGGAATCTGATTGTGCTGCTGTTTCGGGAGGTTAGACGTTAGAAACAGCCCAACTTTTGAATGTTTTTCGGGTCTAGTTTAATATTCCATTTCTTCACACTTCTAATTTATGACAGAAAAATGTACGTACTTTTTAGCCTCATTGTTTGTTTTCACTGTTTGTATTACATCGTGAAATGCGTTTTAGGCGCCGAGAGGCAATAATATATCAGCGCCTTTCGTGCGCTCTTGTCTGCTCGTGGTCATCCCTATTGTCATTATAAAAGATATGAATGCGTGTGTGTGTGACAGTGTGTGTGTGCGTGCGTGCGTGCGTGCCTGTGTGCGTGTGTGTGCGTGTATGTGTGTGTGTGTGTGTGTGTGTGTGTGCGTGTGTGTGTGTGTGTGTGTGTGTGTGTGTGTGTGTAAGAGGAAACGATTTTGACGTCCGAGGAGACTTGCAAGTCTTTTTGATTTCATGTCAAAAAAGCATGCGGACTTCTGTACAACCTATAAACAGATGAAAATATAATATTGTGTAGCTCCAATAAATCATAAGATTAGAGTGATGGAAAGAAACTGAATAATTTGATTATTGTCCGAGCTCTGTATGATCAATGTTTTTGAATATTTGAATATTTTAAATGATGTTTTTATAACAGAGTTGTTGACTTTTTAGATTCACTGATAGTTCACAAATCGATATAAATTTAGACGCAGGCACGCCACATCTAGGACAATATTTGGATTGATTCTATGTAAAAATTGATTCAATGTTAAAATAACTCATTCAGTAAAAAAAAAGATAAGAATATAGAATTTAATTTTACTCTACAAATCACATTATGGCATGAGGATAGTCCCTCTAAAATTATTCGAAAGTTATGTAAACACTCAAAAACAATGCACTGCTTGTTACTGACTCGAAAACAATGCACTGCTTGTTACTGACGGTGCTCAATCTAATTACAATTCATTAGCTGCAAAGTGCCCTAAGGGTCCATTCTTGGACTTCTCCTTGTTTTAGTTTATATCAATAACTTGCCAAAATGTTAAAATATGCTGGACTGTGTATCATTTGCTGAAGACAAGTGTATTTACAAAAAATCTGTAAAATCTAAATTGTTATTAGAAATTGACATGATTTGCTGCAAGCATGCAAATTGATATCTAAATTTTCGAAAATAAAATGTAAAAGTATTTGGACGTTTTCTGCTAGTGACACTTTGCTCTTATAGTACATGTACAATTAATTAAAACGTCTATTTTTTTAAAGGGGGAGTTTGCGTATCAATAATAGATTGTCACAGAATTACCATAAATAAGCCCCTTCATCTGGCCAGACATCTGCATTATGTTCTTGGATGAGTAGACCTCCAAAAAATTTCCTGTGGAGTTTTAACTTAATGTTATTAAGAGATATCGGCATTTCACATTACAATATCTGCCTGTGAATGTGATAAAGGTATTGCATTATTCTTTGATTTCTGTTCTATCTATTTCATATCACCCAATTTGTCGTTCGACAATTTTGGAGTTTTCGGCAAAACGTTACCCTAATCGCAATGTCTTTTTAATCGTATTTCGTGACAAAAGAGCATTACGCAATGACACTCCCGTTGTTCCAGCCCGTCAGTGATGTTGTTTTCATGATTGAATAAACTACTGTATTCATTCAAAGCATTGTCAGTAAAAACATATTTTATCCCTGTAATATATGTATATGTATATGTATATGTATATGCACATGTGTATGTGTATATTATGCATGTTATGTATATGTATATATATATATATATATATATATATATATATATATATATATATACATCAAATGCACGTAGTTATACTAATCTCACCTCGATATCATTTTCACAAGAATTCATCTCTGCA
Organism: Diadema antillarum; assembly: GCF_040938485.1. Classification (NCBI taxonomy): domain Eukaryota; kingdom Metazoa; phylum Echinodermata; class Echinoidea; order Diadematoida; family Diadematidae; genus Diadema; species Diadema antillarum. Next base: position 365,633 of record NW_027272022.1, on the reverse strand, counting down.
TTGACAAGGAGAAACAGCCCCACCCCCACCCCTTACCATAAACTAAAATGATCATTCAAATCAAAACAATATAGGCCTATCAATGATATGGGGTTTAACTGAACCACTAACAAAAGTTATACGTACTTCTGGACCTCTGTCATCTTCTGCCTCTGTTGATTTCCTTCTTGTCTCTCTTTCTGTTATCATGCATTAACGTTTTTTAAATTGACCTTTGTCCTTCATTTGGTCCCCCACATTTGAATATTGTAGAGCCGTTTCTTGAATTGTATGATATGCATATACATAATATATGCATATACATATATGCATATTCATATACATATACATGTACGTAAACATACACATATACATTTACATATACGTATACATACACATATACATATACATAATACACACACACGCACACACACACACATCATATATATCCATACATATAGAAAACGGACTTGAATGTAAGGCCATATAGTCCTTCGTGTATCGCCATTTATTACTCAACATATTGGAGGAGACGGCACGCGTGGGAAGTCATCGATGATCACTTTACTCTCTTCCGTTGATAATCGATCCCCACGCACTAAGATCGACAACCTCTAGAAGTTCAAGGTTTGCAAGAAGGAAAAAAAAAACATGATATCCACACGGCTTGGCAATTACGTTGGTACGCCCGGTATTGTGGTTAGATTGATTGATTTGTTCGTCCTGCGCGAAGCTCGGCCCATTCGAAAATGACTTACCACACAACGTACTCATGTATTCGCGGGGAGAAAGTTGATTTAAAAATAGAGGGTATACACAGTGTTCGATTTCACTAGTCATCCATCAGGTTGTCCAATTCCTGTCTGGTGAGCGACATTAAAACCATCCGCCAGTTTAAGTGGATTCTATGTTTACGAAGGCATCATTGTGCTAAACGTCTTTTCTTTACGTGTCAGCTTGTTGGGTGCAACATTTAAACTTAAGCGGGAAGTTTTATTTCAAGTCGGCAAGTCAGTTGAATAAGGATTGCCCATAATCCTGCTCGACCCAAACATTAAAGCATGGCTGAAATATATTGAGTTTTTTCCTTAAAGCTCCTTAACAGCTTCGGCAGCAACTATGTGTATACATGTATATATATATATATATATATATATATATATATATATATATATATATTTATTTATTTATTTATTTATCTATATAATATATATATATATATATATATATATTTATATATCTACATATATGTATAAACATATATATATAATCATATATCATCAAACAAATGTATATATGCCTATTCCTTGCTCTCAAATAAAGATAATAATGATAGAGAAGACGACCCTGTAACCTAAGTCCTATCATTCACAATTTTATGTGTACAATCTAGAGATGATTTCCTCAATCGTCTCAGAATTCTTTAATACTATAATATGGTCGCTTTATTGGGCACCAATATGATATTATAGGATAATGATCACTGTAGAAAAAGGCTGGATATTTTTTCGAAATTCACAATACCTATACTGACTCAAAGGTCTTCTTGAATTCAGATTAGCAAGTCAGCAGAAATTCACCACACCAGGGTTAAATGACCCGAAAACAATACCAGCGATCCGTGAAAAAAAAAAGAACAAAAGTTGTGGAAGCTTTTGCGTTCATCAAATTAATCACGATATCTCGGGGGCAATTAAAAATTGTTACCTGGTCATGTGACTTAAGACCAATCGAGTTAAAACTTGTGTCTCAAGGTCATATGTAATTTCTGCTGCAGCTTGGAAAATAAATGAGGCAAGTTCGTTTATAGCATTATTTATTTCATCATTATTTTCTCCTTCTTTTCCTATGGTAGTATTCTTTTCCTATTCAATGTACAGTATAAAAAACCGGGAATATCTGCACAAAGAAAAAAAAACGGTGTCAAGCAACAAAATTCATAATGAGACATTTTGTTTAATCTGATTACTTCACCGATAGCGAAAAACAACATTAGATAGAAAGGATATAGAAGATTGGGATGTATGTTTTTTTCAAGATTTACCAAAATTAAAGGAGGAATCTCGAGAATATTGTGAAGGTTTGATAAGCAATGAAGAGTGTATAGAGATATTAAAAGAATTAAAATCAAATAAATCGCCGGGGAATGATGGTATGACAACTGAATTTTATAATACATTTTGGCCGGAGATTGGAGGAGTAGTAAGAGAAGCCTTTGAGGCATATAAAATAGGGGAAATGTCATCTTCACAGAAGCAAGCAGTAATTAAGTTAATTGCTAAGGATGGGAAAGATCCTTTTTTTATTGTAGAATTATATACCGATATCTCTTCTTAATGTAGATTATAAGATTTTAACAAAGATTTTAGCTAAACGGATAGAGGAAGTTTTGAATGAAGTTATGTTGGGAGATCAAGTAGGTTATATTGAGGGAAGAAATATTGGGGAAGCCATTCGAATCATAGAAGATATGATATTTCATACATCTCATTATAATTTACCAGGGTTTTTATTGGCTATAGATTTTGAAAAGGCATTTGATTCTATTTCCCATCAGTTTCTTCAAAAGGTTTTGCTTTCTTTTGGATTTGGCCCGTCATTTCAAAAGTGGGTAGAAGTTTTGTATACAAATGCTTTAAGTTATGTTTTGAATGAGGGGGTTTCTACCGGTTATTTTAAAGTGGAGAGAGGTGTTCGACAGGGTGACCCACTGTCTCCTTATTTATTTATTTTATGCATGGAAATAATGGCGCATAGATTACGAAGAGATAATTCTGTACAAGGAATAAAGTTTGGAGATGAGGAAATTAAATTAGTTTTGTATGCAGATGATATGACTATTTTTATACGTAATGAGAAATCAATTCATAGGTTAAAGATGTTGTTTGAAAAATTTGAAAAAATGTCGGGATTAAAGGTAAATATGGATAAGACTAAAGTATTAAGATTGGGATCATATCAGCATTTGAAATTAGATACTAATTTTGGAGAAACAGTTGATTTTGTGAAGGTACTTGGGATTTTCTTTTCTTTAGATGAGGGAACGAAGGAAAATATGAATTATAAAGATTTTGAGTAAGATGAAAGTTCTTTTGAATTTCTGGAAACAAAGAGATCTAACCTTGATGGGAAAGATTCAATTACTTAAAGTACATATTTATTCAAAAGTTATATATCGAGCTTCTCTCACTCCAGTTCCCAGGTGGGTTTTTGATTCTTTGGACAAATTGGTTTTTGATTTTATATGGAAAGGAAAAAGAGATAAAATTAGAAAAAATATATTGTTTTTAGATTATAGACAAGGCGGGTTAAAAATGATGAATTTTGTTGATTTAGTTAAAGCACAGCGAGTTATGTGGGTTAAGAAACTTCTTAATAAAGATGAAAATATGAAATGGAAGCAATATTTTAATTTTGTTACGAGAGACATAGGAGGAGAATTTATGTTTTTGTGTGATCATTTACCAGCGCTGTTGAAAGTGAAAGCTCCATTATTTTATAGGGATTTATTAGAAGTCTGGGTAAATACGAAACAAATGAGAAGTAATGTCAGTAATAGGTTGTATAGTGGTAATGTTATAATATTTAATAATAAATATATACGATTAAATAGAAATTGCATATATGATGAAAATATGTATAAAAAGGGAGTTTATAGATTAAAACATATATTAGGAAATAATGGTGAACTGAAATGTGATTTTTTTTTTAGAGATTTAGGTTTAGGAGTTAAAGATATTTTTTTGTTAAGATGTATTTATGAAAATATACCGATGGGTTGGAGGAGAAATATGAAAGAAAAAGAAAAAGAAATTTTGGAAACTGATTTTATTATAGGAGGGAAAACAATTGATATTAGCAATCTAAGATCAAAACAAATGTATTTGCAATTTCTTAAGGAAAAAGAAAGTGCAGTATTGATTTTTTATAGAATTAATCAAAATTATGGGTTTTCTGTTAAGGAGATACAAAATTTATTTTTAAGGCCAAGACAATGTACATTAAATAGACGATTAAGAGAGTTTCAATTTAAACTGATGCATGGTATTGTTTATACAAATCACCATCTTTTCAGGTTTGGTTTTACTGCAAGTAACTAATATGCTCTTTTTGTGTAAAAGAAGAAGAAACATACAAACATTTATTTTACACTTGTGAGCATGTGAAATTAATCTGGGAATTATATGAAGAAATGATAGAGGATGTTGATTTTAAAAAATTGTACTTGGGAAGAAATTCTGTTTGGGTGGAAGCAGGATAATATAGGGGGAAACATCAGTTGCTAAATCATATTCTAATTTTGGTTAAATATTTGATTTTTAAAAGTAGAGAATATGGAAAGCCGCCTACATAATTATAATGACATAAAAAATAATATTTTAGAGGATAGATTTGAGGAAAAGAAAATTAGCATCAACGAGGGGTACTTTAACCATTCATTTTAGTAAATGGGAAAATTTGAAAATAAGTATGGAAGGACCCGGAGCCAGATGTCCACGGGGAAGGGGGGAAGGGAGGGGAAGGGTAGTTGGGAGAGGGAGGGGAGAGGGGGAGGGGGAGGGGGAGGGGGTAATTAAAGGGAATATCGATTCCATTTGGTTGTATATCGATTTTATTTGGGTGTATATTGATGTGTTAAATATTCTTTTTTTTCTTATGAAGCACTGTTATGCTGAAAGTACAGCTCCATTTAATATAAATATTCTTTTTTTTTTATGAATGCACTGTCATGCTAAAAGGACAGCTCCATTTGATTTTAATGAAAGTAAGTAAGCAGTGTATGTTGTTTTGTTTTTGTTTTTTCGGTGCATTTATTGTATATTCTTTACGAATGCACTGTTTCTGCTGAAAGTACAGCTTGGCTTGATTTCATTATAATTGTGTTTTGTTGAATCGTGTATTCTGTAATACATGTGATTCGATTTATTATGAAATTGTAATGAATATGGAATCAATAAAAGATTATGGAAAAACAAACAAGTGTAGCACCCAATGATTACATTGCATTAATCAACTGATTATTCAGTTCAGTTCAGTTCAGTATGATTTTCTTAACTTTTTGTTCACTTCTACAAATGTATAGAAATACACACAAATATACACAATGGAAATGACAAAATCGGGGACTTCTAATCTTACTCGTAACATGATAATTCAGGTACACAAAAGGAAATGACATACGTGTGAACAATTATATATTTCAAGGTACACGTGGGGAAAACCGTCATCAATAAGCAGTTTGCTTGGCTGGGATGGCGGCCTCGGATAACACGATAATAAGAAAACTCGAAGTTCTCATTGGAACTGATGGAGGAACGAGAAAAAAGTCACTCCAACCCATAATTTTACATGTGCAGTGAATAGAATGCATTACGTTAAACATAGGACTATACAGGGTGGCCCAAAAAGAACGGAACGCCTAAGATTGTTAATTTTAGCAATATTGTTCCTAATATGTCATTATTTTGCATACTATTGGAAAGGCCATTCTTTTTCCAAAAGAATGACACCAAGTTCTTTAATTTTGGTTAATGCGTCATGGTTTTAGGACCATTTTTGTCAAACCTTGCAATTTTCAAAATGTGATCATTTTGCACTCTCAGAGACACCGAAATCAGCGAGAATTCGGCTTGCCATAGAAGCAGTAACGTTCACAATGTGTGGAATGTGGCTGTCATTGTCCGTTACCATTGTGAATGAGACAACCTGACGACAATAACACTGTCCGCCCCACGTTCCGCACATTGCGAACGCTACTGGTTCTACGGTAAGCCGAATTCTCACTGGTTTCTGTATCTCTGAGAGTGTAAAATGATCACATTTTGAAAATTGCAGGGTTTGACAAAAATGGGCCTAAAATCGCAACACATTAACTGAAATTAAAGAGCGTGGTCTCATTTTATTGGAAAAAGAATGGCCTTTCTAATAGTATGCAACATGATGACATATTTGCAACAATATTGCTGAAATCAAAGATCTTAGGCGTTCCGTTCTTTTTGGGCCACCCTGTATAACAAGACGAATACGAAGGACAAAGAAGGGGATACCTGAAATAAAGAGGAGGGAGAAAAGAGATTAACAGTGTTTAAAGGATTGGAGCTATCTTCTAATCGTATTCAAGAAAATATATTACCTATGAATTCTATGTATTTAGTGTTGTAGGTTAGACAGTAAAATGAGCAACAGCAGTGCAGATATTACTGAATTCGAAGATAATTATTTCAAAGGTCTGTAGTTTTCACTCAGCACACCGAAACTCCCTTATAGTATAAGTCTGTTTTCTTTGATTTTGTGAAACAAATCAGTATGTTTTCCTTTTTACTTCACAATAAATTGATATCACAGACCCGGGACTCACAAAATATTGTCGTTCTGTGACATGATGACGGACAGGCACGACGCGTTTATGTACTTTTCTATTAAAACAACAACAAGAACAACAAAACAACAAAAACACCACAAACTTTTCTTGACTGTATTTGGCGTTGATGACAGGAAGAAAGGTCAAAGGTCATCCTGGTCCAAGAACGTGTTGATGACGTGAGTATTTGTGCATTTCGTCACCGCCATGTCACGAAAGGTCAAGAACGCTTGTGAAAACAAGCATTTACCACAGACCAGTCGACATGCAAGGATGCGTCTAGTTGTTGTTTTGTTTCTCTTTTTGGTAGCTAGCCGTCGTTGTGCTGTGAGTATAACGACGGCGAATTATGAGAATATAATACAGTGTATAGGCCCTAATAATTCAAACCAGCAATGAACAGAAACTGCTTGTTCTTTGATTCGCACATCAGAGTAATATTGTGTGTGTGTGTGTGTGTGTGTGTGTGTGTGCGTGTGTGTGTTTATTTTTTTTTTAGAAATCGGCATGGGTGATAGGCCCATATAAAACCTTATTTACCTTATTTGGATCTTTATATATCATTCATATTTTCACTGTATTTTCTTCTGTTTTTTCCGTGAGGAAAACTATCTCACAAGAAGATTGTATTTCTGATGCGTTCTCAAATTCAAAGACAGTTTTAACGTGAAAACTTGTTATTTCTCATTAATACATTTGGCTTGTTACATTAAATTTACAGAAAACACGACATTTGTATGAAATCTATATGCATTTTTTTCTATATCTGCCAACATTTAGTCGTTCATCTGTCAGATATCTCAATCTTTTTTCGACACTTCTTCTTTAAGCAACAGTAAGCCATACATCTCCTACCCCTGTGAGATACAGTCAGTTATACATCGCCCTCAGACGAACAATGGCTACGTTTTTATTTTCATCAACAGCCCACAGTTCCGGCAGTTCGATTCCTCGTTCCATCAAAACACATCACTCACATTACGTCAATCCAAGGACATGCTATTTTGAGACCTGCTTGAATTCTTTAATTTCGTTTATCTGTCAGTTTGATAAAACGTGTATTGATCTTTCGCTATGAGCTTAACAGCAAAATTGTCTTCTCTTTTGGAGTATCAAATTTCCCTCGCTTCAGAAAGAAAAAAAAAACCAAATAGGACTTTGATGAATTTGTGTGCGAGAAATATTGCTACATCTGACTCGAGCACTATCGAGTTAAATCACCCGCAGCAAAACAGTAACCACTACCGTATCTCATCAATTCGTAAACCTGCGAGTTTGCTCCGCCTTATTTTTTTTTTACTCCTAACCAAGTCCATCAAACCGCATGCAATTAACTCCTGTCCTGCTGATCACCAATAGCAATATTCAAACCGCGATCGAAATCAAAGTGAAATACTCCTCCTTGTTTCGAATTGACTTAAGATGAACCAAAGAGCATAGTTAAGGACAGAAAGACAGAAGAGTCTTTATAAATCAAGATACTGTTAGGTGCGAACGTTATATTATAATGCTAATGGTTCACTGTGTATACTCTTTATCAGAAACCGATATCGGCAGCAACTAAAAAGACATTATTTTGTGATACTCAACTGATGCGATGGTTATTTAGGAAAACTTGCGCGCAGGTCAGTGTGAAACTTTGAAGGCGATGATACATGTATTGTTGGATCATCTACTCTTGTGGTTCTGACCAATAGAGCTATGTGACAACAGGTTAAGCTTTGAATTTAATCACTTTAATTCATCTCCAATTTTCACGCAATCTATGTGGTTCAAATTGCTTGATTTCGCTCTTTTTACTAAAATCAGGGTGATAAGCTCCCGTCTCCACACTACAATCATGACAATCACGGAGTTGCGTTTCCACCTAAACATGCTCTTTCCGAAAACACAAGAGGGCGGCATTGCAGACTTGCAGCCCATGATTAAACTGGTAAGTTCAAGTTATAAGTTCAAGCAGTAAATAATTCGCCTCAGTTAGTGACAAGGGTATAATAGATACATTTGTACATACTTGTGTGTGTGTGTGTGTGTGTGTGTGCATGGATAATGCATGCATTTACAATTATTGTATACATGTATTGACATTTTATTGCCACACGACCGTACTGTATCCACATGTAATGAGAACACAGCTCGACTTCTTTCTTCTGCACAATTTTGCTTTTCTGCTGCAGCCATTCTAAAGGGTCGTGATAATCTATACCAAACTCTTTTTAAGGTCATGACCTCTCAAGACTCATCTGAAAGATCAATTGAAAACGTAATTTCTGACTGACATGGCACGACGTGAATGCTAAGTTTATAATCATCATTATTTACTTGTGAATCTCACAGCTACAATGTATCTTGAAACACATGGTTGCTGTTCATGCACATGTAAAGTGATAAATAATTACAATTTACAATATCCATGTATAACTTTCTGAATTGACACTTCAAGCATTCAAAAGACAACAATGTACACTTTCTTGAAAAACAGCATATCAATAATGACTTTAATATTCATAAATACAGCTGTGTTTTATAATACAATAAAAATGCCTGATATATACTACATCTGTCCAAATCTAAATACTGTACAATAATGTATAACTTACACTGTTTTGTGCTTTAAAAGAAAAAAAAGAGTACCCTCAAGAAAATGTTGTACACCGTATTGCATGAACAGGGATCATGTAATTATCATTTATCATTTTTTCTATTTTCTACCCACGGGGGAAAAAACAATAAACAAACAAAAAAAACAACAACCAAAAAACCCATAACACTGGAACATGAGGATGGAGTTACAAAATACACCAGTGCAGTTTTCATTTCATGTCACAAACTAAGCCATTACTATAAAAGTAGATATTTTAGCGTGACTAACTTTTCACGCTCAGCAGGGTAAGACGAGTTTCGCATATCCTTAATTCCAAGTAATCAAGACATCAACTACAGGAACATAAGGTAAGCAAAAATTTTTGTGTGCTTCTATTTTCGCGCTAGTTTCTCGTTGCACAAAATGCACAAAAATTTCAACACCGCAAAAATTTCCACCTTTACAGTACACAGTCACAGTCAATCTTGAGGATGTCCCACATAGAAAGGGATTTTCAATTTACTATACAGGGGAAACTCGGTATAACGAACACTGCTATAACGAGATATCGGTTATAACGAGGAAATTTTCCCGGTCCCAAATTTCATTCCACACAAGTCTATGTAAAATGCTACTCTTATAGAGAGATCGGCTATAACGAAATAACTCCTATAACGAGATAAATTTTGTGACTTCCAAACAAAGAAAAACATAGTCAATCAAACCTGCTATAGCGAGGTAAAGCAAAATGCCTTCGGTAAAGCTTTATTGAGTATTTCGCCTGTGCTATCATCTTCCGATATTGTAAAGCTTGATGCGCCAAAAACTGTCTTGTACACACATAATCATTTTCTTCAGTGCACTCCAGCTAGCACTGCATGCTTTACGTGTAAGTGTGTGTGTGCGCGCACACTGATACATGCAGAAAATGTGGTGGGACGGCCATGTATACATGACATCATCATGACGTTTAGCAGGTGTGAGGCAATCTGATGCTGTGATTGGCCTTCTACGTAGGGAATTCCCCATCTTCACACACACGCAGTCATAATGTACATACAGAATGTGTCACATATACACACAGCATTATGCAGACCATATTCAAGCTTTCCACACAACACACACCCATACGATAACCACATACCAATCCACAGACGATCTTGATACAATCGTAAGCTATATAAATTTATAAATTCAAACATCTACAATTAATAAGAAACACATTCTTGATATTGGATTTCCTTGGCGAAAAACATCTTCTTACCCATAAAGGTGAGTAATTCCCTCACACACAATATCAAGTTATCAGTATTGATTGAAGTATGATGGGTAGTCCCACATGTGCAAATTAATGTCTCTATGTTATGCCTTCTTTTATGCCTACTGATATAACGAGATATCGGCTATAACGAGGAAAATGACTCGGTCCCGACCATCTCGTTATATCGAGTTTCCACTGTACATGTATACTGAAGAGGCTACCCTGGATAAAGAAGGCATCATTATTGTTGTTCTTCTCATTGTTGTTGCTGTTGTTGCTGTTGTTGTTGTTGTTGTTGTTGCTGTTGTTGTTGTTGTTGTTGTTGTTGTTGTTGTTGTTGTTGTTGTTGTTGTTGTTGTTGTTGTTGTTGTTGTTGGGTGTATGCATGACAAACGCTGCATAATCCGTGAAAGTTTTGCACGACATTACACACATTTTTAATTAAAGTGACCATGGTATGACTGTCCAAAGTTTGTGTAGCTATGGGTTTACCGCCAAGTTGCCAATGTCAATTTTGGCTGGGCCCTTGTTGTGTACAAAATTCTCACATAAGACTGAAATACAATCAGAGCATTGAAAAGAAAAGTACTGGAATCATCTTTCTCTTGTCTTGCAGAATGGTGTCATCTTTCAGCACTTCGTATGTCTCAGGGAGGAAGACAAAATTGCAAGACACTGTGCTAGAGTGGATAAAGCTCTGGACTTTCAAACAGAGTGTCCCAAGTTCAAACTCTACCTGATGCTAACCAATCTTGGACATGCCTTTCTTTACCCATGTACATGTATGTAATTCAGTACTTGGCAACACTGGAAAAGAGTTGATTGCAGGACTCTCAGTTAACACTATGGAGGATATGCTGGGTACATTTCTCAACATGACACAGTGTGCTATAAGCAGTACAATGTATTTCACTCTGAAATAAAATGAAAGCCATTTTGTGCTGAAGTCTACAGAGCAACACAGGTACATGTGTATAATAGAAAACTTACACCTGGCAATCCAGATTTTCAAAACCTTTTTCATTGACATAATCTCTATATGGACACATTTTCACTTCATCTTTTGCTTTAGTGCCATTATATTCCAACAGCAGTTGCATTTTCAGGTACATTGTCCTTCTACTTACACATGTACAGTGGACTCCCGTTATAACGAAGTCCTCAGGACCGGCAGTTTTCTTCCGTTATATCGAAATTTCATTATAACCAAACAAATAAACGATAGAAATACATATACTGGATAATGCTGCAGCCTGAATTTTTACTTCGTTGTAACTGGAATTTTGTTATAACCGTGTTCGTTATAACGGGAGTGCACTGGATGCATCATAGAGAGACTAAAAATTACAAGCAGAATTTTGAGGCATGGACAGTTGGCAGCCAACATCCGTGTACATGTACAGTAAAACCAGAAATTTTCGCATGCATTTCAATTTGGCAAATTTCACGTGAGCTAAGATTCCAGAAATTGAAAGGCACACGAAAGTTCTTGTCTACACTTGAAATGCACTGATCATGAATGCCAGTGGCAACTCACAAAAATTTCCTGCTACAAAAAACGCCACTGGCTCCAATTCAAGAAAATTTCATGCCACAAAAATGTCTTGCTTTACAGTACCTGCTGCGATTATTTGATAAATGTACACACTGATAAGAAATATGCATTGCGAATTTCTTCACATAGTGCGAGTTGTCTGAATGCTATTGCACAAATGAAATCTGTAAGTCACTTTCAGAGAGATAAAAATCACATGGAAATTGGGGAAAAGTGAACTCAAATGAAATATATGACCTCAAATAATCCAAGGTTCTGTCTCACTTCTGCTTTTCTCATTCTCTGCCGGCACTTCTTAGACAAAAGACTACGTCAAGAAGGTTGGAAATTCCCACTTCCCACATTATCTTGCTCAAAGTAACAGAAGATGGACATCACAGGAAAAAGCAAATCATGAAGAAGTCAAACAGTCATTTCACTTTTCTCAGAAGGTCACAGTAACAGACTGACATTATGGTCATGCTACAACATTATGATCTCTTCCTTTTCAATGTTGTTGTTTTTTTAAAGCACCTCCTCGCAACAGCCATTATCGAGGGACTAATCATACAGCTTCAACCTAAAAAGTCAGCACATTTGGCAGTGAACAAAATGTGTTCTTGTAAGGTTTTACCATACACCTCCGCAACCCCTGACTTCTGTATGTTTCAGAAGATGAACTCTACAAAACCATACAAATGCCTCCATTTCATTAAAAAAAAAAAAAACAGTCATTTTTGTCAACCTTGCTTAAGTTGACCTCGCATAAGTCGAATAATTGCCTTTCCAAGAGGTCTTTCCAAGTCCTCTTCTCTTTATATTCTATTGAATTTAAGCACTCAATAGTGGAATTTATCTAAGTCGAAGCTACATTGTATTTCTTCAGTCCAAATAGATTCAACTTAGGCAAGTTTGACTGTACATCTTTAAAAGTGTCATTAAAAACTTGCTCAAAAAGAGATTCTGTTTGTCATTTCTCATCAGTAATTGCTGTTCACTCAACACTATGTGCAAAGTGACAGCATCAGTATGAAAACGAAGACATTGCATAAGCTGGACATGGAATCTTGGTCACAGCATAAAACCTGCCCAATACGAAGACTGACCGAAGACTAGCTTTGCACTGGGTGCAATGTTGACCACAGGCTCAGACCATCACCAGCAATGACTCATGATGTTGACCAACTAGTCGCAGTGAGCTTTCCCCAGGTCTTGGAGGTCATCGTCGTCACAGACCCAGCAGAGAAGTGCTTGACCCAGTGTGGCATGTAATTGTCGTCAGACTGTTGCCAGATCTTTCTGCAATGGTGCCGCGACTTCCTCGCCCTCCATGAAGTCCTCCTGTAACATGACCAGGCCAAACATGCTTGGACAAATACATGCATTTTGATGGTTTGAATTTCATGCACGGAAATTTTGAATCAAAATTCCTGTCTTTTCTATAAACTGGACGAAAACATATGAGTACCTTAGCAATTGGAAAGAATGAATTCAGCAACCCATGAATATGTTTATGAGCCACTCAGCACAAAAGAAAAAAACAATTGGTCAAAAATATTGACGTTTACAGTATGTTAGCATATTTGCTTAGATCCTTCAATAGGTAGCGCAGTACACTGAATCAACTATAATAAACACTATACTTGTCTTCAATATCAAGCTCGACTACAGGACATCAAGCATATACAAATTCTTACCACGTCATAAATGACCCTTATGATGAGCGAGCAACTTGGGCATGTTGCCACATCTTCCCCGCTGCCAAGAGCTTCCTGATTTAAGAAATGATGAATAAAAGTGAACAAATAATGCAGGTTGAAAGTACAAAATAAATCTGCTGCAATATTAAAGGGATCGTACAGTTTTGTTTGAGACCTAATTTCAGGTTTCTAACATTTTTTGGTGAGATAATGAGAAACCTCTTATGAAATATGAAAGAGCATGTAATTTCATGAGGAATTCAACGTTTATTTGATAAAAATTGGTTTTGAAATGGCTGAGATATCCAAAACAGAGCGATTCTCATAAAGTGTGGGACCCACACTTTTTTACAATCGCTTTGTTTTACTTTGTTCTTGGATGTTTCAGTCATTCCAAACCCGATTTTCATCAAATAAACTTTGAATTCCTTTTAGAATGGTATGCTCTGTACTATTTCATAAGTGTTTTCTTGGTATCTCGCAAAAAGTTAAAAGCCAAATTCTCATCTCCACCAATACTATACCATCCCTTTAATGACCAATAAATAGATGAATGCAGTTAATATTTAATGTGCTGTCCTAAACAATTAAAGTCTGGGCTGTGTATGTGCAGGGAGGTGTTCTCTTTCCACCTCCCCGGTATGTGTGTGTACAATAGGTGTATGCATGTGTGTGTGTGACCTGAGTGTGTGTGTGTGTGTGTACATGATTGTCTCTTTATGAGTACATGATTGTCTGTGTGTGTCTACAATTGTCTTTGCGTGTGTGTTCACTGATTGAGTGATGGGTTACATTGTAATTGATGCGTTTTTAATAATCTGTTTTAAAAAAAAAAGGAATGTGGCATTGGGGGCTATAACGTGTAGTATGAGGGGATGGTAAAGGGTTCCATAGAATCAGTAGAAAAGGAATGACATCCACACATGGTACCTGTATGCAGGGAACAGATTTTTTTAAATATGTGTACTCCACTTGAGTACTCCACTTATCCACTTGAATTCTACACAGAGAATATGATGTCTGTCATCAATCACAGCGTAGGTATAGCTGTAGGCTCACAGGAAATGTTTGAGTGTTAATAAAGTTTCTATTGTTATCCTTGTTACGATTGATAAGTTTTTCAATTATTTCATAAAATGCATGTTAATGTACTTGTTCAACATATATGTACATTGCTTTTATCTAAATGATTTCATTTTTTTGTCATTGCTGTTGAAAGGGTCATTGAAAATCATATGTAAACAATAAAATATGTGCAGGAATAGCAACAGCAAGCAAACAAAGTCAAACACAAATATCTGCTGGGTGCATAGATCTATATAATTAGCATTGGTTAGTCTACAAAACAGCAGACTTGGGTTGGCTAGAAATGTATCATGTACTCATGTAGTTGCTGTGTGGGAAATTGAATAAAATGTACACAAAGACAAAGTATCTACAGACAGTAACCCCGGGATGCTCCGTATACACAGTTACACACCCAACACTGCGTGTTGGGGCTGGTCGCAGTTACTACAGACAGTAGATCTAATTCTTTAGTCTAAAATTATATTTGAAATTGAGTGTTACAGTATTAAACTTTTAAAATTATACATTTCATGGATCTAATTTGATTCCAAGGAAATCATTAGAGGTGATTACCATGTGCCTCATTCAATCACTAAACTCTCCACATTGTCACATGAATGCTGCATGCTGTCCCATATGAACGTTACGACATTTCATAAATAGATTACGCAACTTTATATCCATTCTCGATCTTCCACACCCAGTCTACTCACAGCTCACAGCCTTGACTTTTGTATTGTAATTACCATAGCGTAGTCATAGTTTATATGCTGTCGAGTGCGTTCTCTGTTATCAACTTGTGATATTTCCACTGAATGAAACTGATGCATAGGTGAAAACTACAGGGAAAAAATCACCACGCTACCACAGATATTTCAACACACATTCTTTTCAGTTCGTGGGACTACGGGCTACGCTCACCTTACTTATCTCGAATCTATCACCACATGGGCATGGATAGTGGTACGTTTCTGTCTCTTCATCGTATTCAAAATCTTCAATCTCCACTTCGTCGTGAAAAACCGTCATTTCAATGGTTCTTGAAGACTCTAGTAATCACACAAGTCCAACTTTCCGGGTTCAGATCAGGCCACGGTTGCTAGCAGCACGTTCACCCACGGTTCTCCGCGTTTGCTGCTAAATGAGGATTGATTGGATCAGGGAGGTTTTCGTCTCACCTCCCTGATTGGATCCAAAGAGCGTAGTTCTAAAGCGCGCACATACGGAACTACAAAGATTCCTTTTGAAAGGATTGTCCGACTTTATAAAGTTCACTGATATGTTCTGCTGATATTTCTGCATGTCATTAAATCCACATTATATAATTCCTTTGGATTGCTTCAACACGTTGATTAATTGTTCATTTCGATTTATATCTTCAATTATTGCGTATACCTTATAAGCAGCCTGCTTTCACAAACTTAAAATTTTCTGGAATCCACACTCTACATAAAAACAAAATAATATCCATCGGGTGCAGGTTACGGTTGTTGTACTGCATAGGCCCTATAAAAGCGATTTCAATAGAAAAAAAAAAGTTGAATTCGTTTATGCCCATCACAATAGGATAATTTTGCCGTTAATTAATTGGCTTGGATACACCAACGCGATGTCCTTATAATATTGCAGGTTCAAGTTACCGTCAAAAAGAAGAGCAGAGGAGAAATAAGTCTGGTTTTCTTTGAACTCGTGGTTTTCAAAAGTAAAATAAACAAAGAATACTTAATTGGCTTCTGACCCTTTTATCCTAGTTTTCAGATAAAATATTATGAGGAAATAGAGGGTAGTTAAGTGTCAAAAAATAATTGGATATTACAAGAGCTGTGTGATATTCAACATCAACGTGGTAATTTGTTTGTCACAGATGGTAAACACTTGCAATGTTAAATTGAACACGGTTTTAGCCGTGTGACTTGACTTCGCCATCAGAAGCTATAGAGTGAGGAAGCAAAACAAAATTCTTCACTTCGGAATCACAACTGCATTAAATGAGAATCGCCACCCATTTCTCTCCCACTGCAGGAGGCATAAACCAGAATTTTCCCAGCCCGTCCCAAACTGACACACTTTATAGGCCTATAAAAATATATATATACATGTATATGAATAGAAATTGCATAGTATGCAGATAACAAGTGACCTCAACCTCATCTCCACCTATGAGACAGCTCGTGAGAGGAAAAAAATCATTATGAGTGACAGTTTTATCCGCTTACATTCACTGTATCAATACCCTATGCCAAAAAAAACACAAACATAGTGCAATATATAGACAAACGAGATACATGGTTTAGTTACAGACTTGACCACTTGCAGTGGCGGATCCAGAGGGGGGCGCAACCGGCGCACGCCCCCCCCCTTTAATTTTCGTAAAAAACAAAGAAAATAAAAAGAAAAAAATGAAATGAAACCCGGAAGTGGCACCAGAAATATTAGTCACGCCCCCCCCCCCCTTTAAAGAATTCCTGGATCCGCCCCTGACTTGCATTTCAAAAGAAATGATTCCTGCCAAGTGTTACTATCAAAATTTGTGGTGTAGATGTTGTAGTTTTAGAGATAAATCGTCAGAGTACCTTTATGTTCATCACCAATATGGAAACTATGGCTTAGTCACTTTTGCAATGGAGGGACTTGATCGTATACCATGATAATTATGGCTTGCATGCCTTCTAATACAATATTCCGATGTTGATCTCAATCATGATTATGCAATCATGATTTATCGCCATGATTAAGTTTATCATGGTAACTCCAGTGGCGGATCCAGAGGGGGGCGCAAGAGGCGCACGCCCCCCCCCCTTATTTATCGTTAAAACAAAAGAAATAAAAAGAAAAAAATGAAATGAAACACGGAAGTGGCACAAAAAAAAATAGTTACGCCCCCCCCCCCCCTTTACAGAATTCCTGGATCCGCTCCTGTAACTCTCACCAGCTCTGTCATCTCGGTACTCTGTTTTCTTCGTCCTCCTCTTCCCACTTACCTTATCATTTCATCCCTTAAGTTTTTTTTTTATTAATATATATGACTTTCACTTATCTTCAGATTTTACTTTGGGACCTTCTTCAACAGGTTGTGCCTTAGAGCCCTTCTAAGATATTAAAGGGATGGTATAGTTCTGGTTGAAACGGGGATTTAGGTTTTAATTTAATGCAAGATATTTAGAAACCACAAAATATTAAAAAGCATACTACGATTCTAAGAGGACTTAAAAGTATATTTGATTAAAATCGGCTTTGAAAGGGCTGGGATAACCCAAAAGAAAATGGTCCCAATAAATGGTGGGTCCCACCTTTTATCAGGACCACTTTGTTTCACTTTGTTTTTGTATGTCCCAGCCACTTCAAAAACGATTATCATCAATTATTTTATAAAAATTCCTCTTAGAATTGTATGCTCTTAAATATTTTATAATAACACGTGGTTTCTATCTCACTAAATGTTAAATGTAAACCTGAATCCCCATTTCAATTAGAATTAAAATATTCCTTTGAATGCACAAATCTGTTTGCTTATTTTTGTTACGTGCACATGATCCTACAATACATAGTTGTATGTGTGATGAAAGTCGCTGAAATGTCTGTGGAATTAAACTGAAATTGAAAGTGAAACACAGAGGTGCACACCATGTGACTTGCTTGAATGTTTGTTTGTTTGTTTGTTTAGTTTGGTTTAGTTTAGTTTAATTTGGTTTAGTTTAGTTTAGTTTAGTTTAGTTTAGTTTAGTTTAGTTTAGTTTAGTTTAGTTTAGTTTAGTTTAGTTAGGTAATACAGCTGTAGTTTAGTTGTTTTTTCTTCCTCCTATTATTCTTTATGATTCCTGTATATTAAGTGTAACGTTTAGGCCCCAAGGGTGTACGGAAATTGTCAGTACGCAGTCAACCGTGATGGTGCATCACATGACGAAAGTCACCTGTTTGTGTTTTTGCCCCCCGCCCCTCTCGTCGACTCGAGCTCGATTCGATACGATGCACACGATGTACGACATCACACACACACACACAGCTTAGCAACACAGGGCCAGGAGGGCCACGGGCCATGCCAGTCTCTCGTACTGTTTCTCAAGGAGCGCATCTCCACAATACACATCGCATTATAGACCTTGCACATTGAAACGATAGGTATAGTCCTCTTCTACACTGACTGTGCTGCGCCGCGCTGTGCCGTCTTCTTTATCACTTCCAAGTAAGTACTAGCAAGTAATAATATACGTATGACAGTGGAAAATATAGATTTTACAGTCTGATTGCAAAATGTAAAAATTACTGCCCATTTTTTTATTATTTTTTAAACAATATTCGAACTAGGAATAATTCAAGAGTCACATTTTTTTATGCTTAGTCCAACGTACTTACATCGGCGTGATCATTGACATTGTATTAGTAAATTTAGCTGTGTTGCCAACTGTTACGATGCTCTGTTGCTGTGAATGTTGATTTGTCAGTTTGCACCGTCATGTGCACCAGCTGCTGTGTAAAGTGCTAGAGATTATTAAATTGACAACCAGAACAACTGTACAACATACTGCACTGTCACTGACGGAAGTGAAGAAAAAATCAGTGAAAATAGATCACGATTAAACAAACATGGGAGAGCCTGGATGACTCCTTGCCAAACACAATGTTTCAAATTTGCCTCCTTTTCTAACTTGTTAAAATGGAGTGTTATGGACTTGTAAATATCTGTATCAACTATATTATAGTGTAAATAACATAGACCTAGTCTGCAAGAATCTTGAGCTTATAGAAGGAGGCAGACTTGAAGAAGAAGAAGAAGAAGAAGAAGAAGAAGAAGAAGAAGAATTGTTCTATCTACACAATTTGTAATACCAGGCTAAATTGATTGTTACTTACTTACTTGGGTATACTTGGGTGTAGAGACTGGAAGCTAAGCTTATTTGTCCCTCGTTACAGTTCTGTCCCGTCTCAGGTAGGGCTCATATTTGATTGGGTTGTTTCTCCAGTGTCTTTCTAGGGACGACTTGAATTGGTTTATGGTGGTAGCGTTGATGACCTCCTTGGGAAGTGCATTCCAATTGTTAACATTTCTTATTGAGAAAGCAGACTGCCTCAGACTAGAATGGATACGTTGTTTGACAAGTTTGAGACCATGACCTCTTGTTGTTGAACCGCTGGCCAGTTGGAAGAATTTAGAGGGATCTACTCTGTCGAAGCCTTTCAGAATTTTGAATATCTGTATCAAGTCAGCCCTCTGTCTTCTGTAAGCCAGAGTGGGAAGGTGCAGTTCTCTGAGTCTTTCTGGGTATGTCATTTGTTTCAGTTCAGGAAGAAGCCTTGTTGCCCTTTGTTGGACTTTTTCTAGCATGTCCTCATCCCTCTTCAGTGTTGGGTGCCATACTGAGTTGCAGTATTCCAATGTTGGTCTCACAATTGTTTTGTAGAGTGAGAGAAAGCCCTTCTTCTGTAGAGTTGTGAAAGATCTCTTAATCATTCCCACTTTACTGTTGGCTCTATTGGCAGCATCTGCTGAGTGTTTACTGAAAGACAAATTCTCCTGAAATAGCACCCCCAAATCTCTTTCTTCACTTCCACATGTTATTGAGATGGGATTTGAGTCAGTATCCAGTGTGTAGTCATACCTGTGGTTTTTCCTCCCGTAGTGCATTACTTTGCACTTACTCTCGTTGAATGGCAGTTGCCATTTGTTAGACCAATTTGTTACTGCATGTAAGTCCTTCTGTAATGAGTCTGAGTCGGTTTTGGAGTCCACTATCCTGTAAAGCTTAGTATCATCTGCAAATAGTTTTACACTGGAATCAACTGTAGAAGGCAGGTCGTTAATGAAGATGTTGAACAATGTTGGTCCCAGCACACTTCCCTGTGGTATGCCACTTGTCACAGGAATAGATTTTGATTCATGCCCGTTGATCGTCACTTTTTGGGTTCTGTCTGTAAGGTAGTCACTAATCCAGGCAAGTAAGGTACCATCTATTCCATATGATCTAAGTTTGCACATCAGACGTCGATGTGGCACACTGTCGAATGCTTTTTGGTAATCAAGGTAGATACAGTCTATGGCATGCCCCTGGTCAATTGCATCAGTCCACTCCTCGCAAACCTCCAACAGTTGAGTACAGCAAGATCTTCCAGCCCAAAATCCGTGCTGTTCGTCACTCATTAACTTGTTTTGTTCTAAATGATCCATGACACGATTTCTGACAATTTTCTCCATAGTTTTGCATACAATGGAAGTAAGACTGACAGGTCGGTAGTTGGCTGGGTCACTCTTTTTCCCTTTTTTGAAGATAGGGACTACCGTAGCTTGTTTCCATACAAGTGGACATTTTCCCTCATTGATTAGCTTTGTGAATATCATTTGCAGGGGTTCGGCAATCTCAGCATGTGTTTCCTTTAGGACACGAGAGTGAATACCATCAGGACCTGGAGATTTGTTGATGTCCAGATGCTCCAACAAGTCATCTATTTCCTCAGTTGTAATTTCTATGTCAGTGAGAAGATCATTGCAATTTCTCTCAACAAATGGCATTGCGTGAGTATTCTCCTCAGAGAAGACACTTCCGAAGTAATTATTGAGGGTCTCAGCCTTCTCCTGGTCCTCTTTAGCCCATCTTCCGTCCGGTGCTTGGAGATCTGGTACTGTCGACTTTGGTTTTGTCTGCTTCTTCACATAATTCCAGAAACTTTTGGCATTTTGCTTGATTTCTTCTGCTAGTTTGTTTTCAAAATCTGCTTTTGCTTTCCTGATCACTGAGGTAGTAATGTTTCTTATCCTGACATACTCCTTCCAGTGTAGATTCACGTCAGGATGTTGTTTTCTCTTACTGTCACGATATTTATTCCAAGCCTTCCTTTTCCTTCGAACTGCCTCTAGGGCTTCGTTATTCATCCATTCCGGTCTGTTTCTTTTTCTCTTTCTTTTCAAGGGGACACAATCTTCTATAGCTCTGTGGAGAGTCATCTCAAAAATATCCCATGCCTGTAATCCTGTAGCATTCTCGAAACTGGAATTCCAGTCAATATCCTTCAGTTGTGACCTCATTTTGTCATAGTCGGCGTGATAGTAGCTTCTCGTAATAGGCTCCTCCTCTTCCTGTGTGTTGCTGACATCCATCTCAAAAGTAATAGTCACATGGTCGCTCTTGCCGATGGGTGTGCCAATGATGACGTCATTAATCATATCCTCATCGTTGGTTAAGATCAAATCAAGTAAACTAGGTCTCTGGCCTGTTCTTTGTCTGGTTGTTTCCTTCACATGTTGATGAAGAAACAGGTCATTCACAGTATCAACAAAAGCTTGCTCATTGTTGTCGCTTACTCCAGAAGCGATGTTCGTCTGCCAGTTAATTCCTCTGTAATTAAAGTCTCCAACCACTATCAACTGTGAGTATTTCATCGAACATGCTGTGCTGAGGAGATCATTCAAGTTGATGTTGTTATCACAGCTACTTGAGGGACTTCTGTAGACACATCCAAAGAGAAGGTCAGAGTTATTGATAGACAATTGTATCCATACTGATTCATCAAATTTTCCATTGTCTATGTCTACCAATTTGCCAGGAATCCCCTCTCTTAGATATATCACAACTCCTCTATGTTTGTCTTTGGTCTGAGATGGCAAGAACATCTGATATCCTAGTAATTGTAATTCGGTAGACTGGATATTATAATCATGAGCAAATCTCTTCGGGTAAATCTCAGTCAATGCTATTACATCTGGTTTGGTGAGTGAAATACATGTGTAAAGCTCTTCCTTTTTGTTGGTCAAAACATCACAATTTGTGTAAAAGAACTTGAGTGATGATTCCATTTCAGGCTTTCCATCCAGCTTATCGGTTGTAACATTACCCTTTTCATACACAGTCTCTTTCTGGTTGACATCTTGAGGGCATTGGTCCTTGAACAGTAATGCATTATTCACTGGTACTGAACTCAAATTCCCATGTGCTGTGCTCTGTGCTCCACTGTGTGCATCATCCTTCACTGGTACAGAACTCAATTTACCATGGTGTGCTGTGCTCTGTGCTCCACTTTGTGCATCACTTTCACAATACTGTGCAGTGTTGACGAGTGCCTTAAAAACTCCTTCACCCGGTTGTCTAACGGTCGCTGACTCCCCGGCGAAAAGTCCTCTTAACCACTTTTCCGCCGCGTATTACTAGATTCTCCTCGCCCCTGTCAGTTCTCTCCTTCAGGATGTTCCTCAGTCTTTGGTATTCTTGCCTCTCACTCTTTGTGCGATCTCTGGCAATTCGGAGTGATCCTGGCTTGAGAGACCTGGCTTTCCTAAAAACTTCCTCTGTTGTGGCTCCACTGTCCATGACAACCTTCAGCGGTCTCGCAGACTCGGACTTTTTTCCAAAATGGTACAATGTTCTCACATGATTGACATCTGATTCCACTTTGAGATCCTGATGAAGGATGGAACACACTTGGTCAAGATCCTCTTTTCTTCTGGTTTCGGCATCCTGACTCTGGGATTCAGGAATGCCATACATGATGATATTGTTTTTCCTTCTCTCTCTTTCCACAAAAGCATCCAGTTTACCAGCAACAAGTTTCTCCATGTCTTCAACTAGGTCACCTTGTGGTTCTTTTGTGTGACTAGAAATACCCTTCTTGAGTTCATCAATTTTTTCTTCCACTGTTTGCTGGTTGTCAGAGATCTTTGTTTTACACTCCTTCATTTCTGCTTTCAAGCCTTCTACCTCCGAGCAAAGTCTAGAGTGATTTGCCTGAAGGGAAGTCATCATCTTTAACATGTTTCCAGCCGTTCCATTGCAAGTTCGGCAATACCAGTGCAGTACATCACGGTCTTTATCATTGATGGTATCATATAGTTTCTTGGAAACATTTTGACATGAGCAGTGAAACCAGTATTTACAAAGTTCACATTCAATAGCAGCATCGTCATCCTTCACAATAAGGTCACAACTGCCACAGGTGTAATCTACCGCTGGTTTGGATGAGCTGGATAAATTTTCCTGGTTTACATCTATATGTGTAGAGGCAGTTGTAGAGGCAGATGTACTCCCCTTTCTAGTTACTGGTTTACTAACACTGGTCTTCCTATTAGACATTATCTTGTGTCATAGCTTGGACTACTCATGAAACAATGTCAGTGAAGCTCCCGAGTCCTAGCTCGAACGGAAATGGCGGCTGGAAAAAAATAATCGAAATTCGACTTACAGTTGAGCAGTTGAATGATGAAACGATGACTGGTGTACCGCTGAACCATAAAGAAGGGTTTGAATGTGTCTGCAGGGCAGTGTTGACTTCCCTTCAGAAGGTTGTGGGCCCTTGGGTATCACTGCATAAATCCTTCCATGCTTCTTTTTATGTTTCTTTTTTAGAATCTACACCGTATTTATGGTTAACACTATCATGTAAAATATTGAAGCAAGAGAAAGAGTGCAGTACTAGGTAGAGGAGGTCTAGCTAGTGTTGTACATTAGTGTAACTGTTGAGTCAGGATGAACACTCATTATTCTCTAAAGTCATCTGCTCGAGTAATGGCTGAAAACAGCTACCATATGATTCTATCGTAATACCATGGCATTGTAGTGTATTACTTTGTTTTGTTGTACCATCCTAGTGTCGTTCCAGGGAGCTGCAGGGGATTATCACTTCAAGGTTCAACAAGGTTCTCTCTCTCTTCTTCCTTTTGATAAAGGGTTCGTGTGTGCCGTGATCTGACCGACCCAACCGGCGAGACTCCACTCCATTGCCAAGAGTGGCATTTCTTGACAGTGAGAGCTGTAGCCTAGCCTGCTTGCCTTTCTTTGCAACATCTCGGGCCAGATGGGTGGTACATGCAACGCCCCGCGATGTTGCTTCATCACCACTGGAGTGATTGGTGCTATTTTGGCAGTGGCAGGAGTTGCCTTCATCCATTACTTTCCGATCATCTTTCATAGCATTGTGAAAGAGGTACAGTATTTTTTTTTTTTTTATTCATTATTAAACTAGGAGGACTCTGTATATTACTATATATTCATAACCCATCACAGCAATGCTCAATACTCTGATGAAGTTACTGAACATCAGTGTCCTAACTTTGATACATTCAAATACAGATTTATTCCTAAGAGCCTTTCCACTGGCAGTGTGGTAATGGGTCACATGTCAGAAAGATGTATGCATAAAGAGTTTTGCAGGGGATATTATACAAAATGTAGGAGTGTCAACAATGATTAATAAACAAGAGTACTATTGTACAATGTAGTTTTCTTCCAGCTTGAAAAAGATACTCTTGAAAGGGAGACAACTGGTGGTGACCTGTGTGTGGCTGCATTTACAATCGTATGATCTATTAAATTGGATTGGGTTATTCGTGATTATGCAGAAACCCAGCAGATCAATGTGAAGAATTCAAATGACACTGAGATAGTATGGCTAGGCCCCGTTTTGTCAAAATATAAAATCGATTTTAAATTTCCTTACCACACAGACTGCCATAGAGTTATAATTGATTATATAGTTGATTTCTATCATAAGTCTATGGCAGCCAGTGTGGTACGGGAATTTACAATCAATTATAAATATCTTTCGATGAATTGGGGCCCTAACTCGTGTGTGAAGGATTCTATTACAATGATACTACAGTAAACCTCGGATAAGTCGACGTCGAGTGAGTCGAAAATCACTTAACTCGAAGCAAAATAAAAAGTCCCGATTTTTCCCTATGTATTTTCTCTAAGAAATATTTGGATAAGCCGAAGTACGAGAGTCGAATTTCGGCTGTGTCGAAGTAAAACATTCAGTCCCTTTTGTACAAAATACACGTAGTTTACATCACTTGAGCCGAAGAAGATTTGTCTGGCATTCTCATTACATTTAGAGGAGAACAAAAAATCGGCATGTCGCAGAGCCCCGTCCCTGGCCTGCTGCAGGTAAGCATGCACACTCACCGTACCGCTCTGCACGCATGTCGAATACATACACATGTAAATATGTATACACACAGAACATCGATCCATACTTTATCCATACACACAGCACATCCATACTTTATCCATGTCAAGCCAGAACTCCTTGGTCAACCAATCGCTGCTTTAATATTTTAGTGACAGGCCAAGTGGGCGGAGCTTGTTTGTGCGTGCCCGGCTGGCTGTATAGTTTTGTTCAATGGAGGTGGGATGGGCCTGGGAGAGTGTTTGTCTCAGGGTAGGTTGACAGTGATGGCTACCTATGTTGCACCACAGACATAGCACATGCACATTGCCGGGCGCAGACATTCTCAGAACTACGTTGAACTACTAGTATTGATACAAATTCCATGTTCAATTTTGAACAAAATAAGAACATTATCTTCAAGAACAGACAAATTTGAATGCAAACACACACACGCACACACACACACACACACACACACACATGCATGCAAATGTACTATAATACATGTACATAACTGTCTGTGAGTCGAAAAAAAATCGACTCTCGCGAGAGTCGAATTTCACTTAAGTCGACGCATTTTTGTCAGTCCCGAGAGCTTCGACTCATGCGAGGTTTACTGTATTTAGCAATAATGATTGATATGGTGTATATCATGCACCCATGGGTGAAGGGATGATATATCAACTACAACAAAAAACATGGATTTCATTTGATCAAGTTGAAATACAAGTTTGTGCTACTTAAATGTTAACGTTTGGTTGTAAAATATGTAGATGTATGTCTTTGTACTTTTTTTTTGCATGTGCCTCATCGTTTTTGTGATCAAGCAGCATTGATGACTCAGATCAAGTTGTATTGATCATTCAGTAAGATCTACAGGTATTATATACTGTAGCATAAATCTATGATATACTGTATCCTTCTTGCATTCATGCATTGAGCAGCATCAATAAGTTGTATGAACTTTGCTTTATTTATTGTTTTGTTAAATTATTTCATTGTGGATATGATATTAAAGGGTGTGTACAGTTCTGGTCGAGGTGAGGATTTAGCTTTTAATGTGTTGCGAGATATTCAGAAACCACTCTATGAGATGTCAAAGAGCATGCAATTCTAGGGGGTACCAAAAGTTTATTTGATGAATATCGGTTTTGAAATGGCTAAGATATCCAAAAACAAGGTGAAACAAAGAGACCCTAATAAAAGGCGTGGCTTGTCGCCTTTTATTATTATCACTTTTTTGGATATCTCAGCCATGTGAAAACCAATTCTCATCAAATAAATGTTGAATCCTTCTAAAAATTACATGCTTTTTCATATTTCATAAGAGATTTATCATTATCTCACTTTGGAATGTTTAAAACATGAATCCTCACCTCAACCAGTACTGTACAGTCCCTTTAAGATCATTGGTCAAAATTTTGATATAGGAATACTTTAGTAATTTTCTAGTATTGCCCCCCCCCCCCCAAAAAAAAAATAATAATAATAATAATAATGATAAATAATAATTATAATAATAATAATAACCAGATGTGTTTTTTTTTTCCTTTCAGAATGCTACTTGAAATTTATTAATGACAAAACGTTTGAACATGAGTTTGAATTTGAAATACAAATCCTAACAGAAAGAGATACTCTCTGTATTTATGGCTTGCTTCTAATTTGTCATATTTATGCACAAACTGGGAGAGAAGGAACAGCAAATCACTCACTGCTGTACACTTCAAAGATACTGGACGTAAAACAAAAAAGGTGGTATAAAAATATTGGTTGTCAGTTATCATGCTTAATAGTTTTCTTATATAAAATATTTTGTATTCAGCATTGTATGCAATTGCACATGCATCATCATCTCAGCACAATCACTCAAACCCTGTAAAGTCTGTCTCTTACAAGCACACACAAAGGACAGATATACATGTATCATTCAACGAAAGCTTTAGGATTCCCCTTCAGTGTCAAGTAGTTGTAGTTTGAAGAAAGGTGCAGAGAATCTTCACTTGTGTACATTTATGAGTTTGAATAAAAATACATAATGTTTGTGCATCAGGCCATGAATGTTTCTGCTGCCGTAGGGACACCACATTTATTTGCCATTCTTCACAGCACTTTATCTGTGGATTTCAGTGCATGTTGATTCAAACTCATCCCTAATTTGAACCCTTCACTGATAAGAGTGTCAATGATCACAATATGTTTGCTAAAGAAGTGCACAGAATGCACTGTACTTCGAGATAAGATCATAATGATAACATGTTCCCGTGACCAAAACCTTGTACTCATGTACACATACCAGTAGTTGACTCGCTATATATGGATGTCCACAGAAAAAAAAAATGTGTGTATGGTCCACATATGAACAATATTGTTTCCAATACTGTATGCAAAGTAATATCAGCAGCACATGGTCCCATGCGCTAAAACTTTGTCATTAGTTTCATCCAAGAGCTGAGAGTCAAAAGGGCTTTGACTTTATTGCTACCACAGAGCAAGCTGATGTTTCTTTTTGATGCAATTTTGCCTTTTTTTTCAAACAGTAGTTGATAGGATTATAGGCATGCAGAACATTCTATATGAAAGGATTAAAGTGGCACTGAAGCAGATTACAACTTGTAAACTCCCCAAAACAATAGTTATTACCTTCAGGATAGAACATTCTATGTTCTTAACAATAGAAGTTATCATACGTTCATTGTGTTGTATATTTTGGGTTTCTCCATGAATTCTAAGAACAAACACCTTTATCTTGACATAAAAGATTGGCTACGCTTGCAGTAGAGATTATGTTCAAGCACTCCAGAAACTTGCATTTTCCTTTCTTTTGTTTTTTTATGTGGCTTCTGAAATAGATTGTAATATCAAATGCCCATATATTGCACATTGCAAATTATTGGTCATCTGGGTTTGTTGTGTAAACTTTGCATGAAATACAAACATTTCTTTATTGATCAAATTCTCTCTCATTGACTGGTAATTGATGTATCCTATAATGTGTGTGTACAATGTATGCTTTGTTGTTGAGTGATCTTGACTAAAGTTGTACAAAGAGTTTTGGCATTTGAACAGAAGAAACATAAGAAATAGGAAGTTAAGTTTTGGGCTGCATTATTGAAGGTAATGGGTGTTTTACCATCATGACAAATATTGTGTATGAATACAATTTCTCTCTGTAGATAGATGGAGACATTTTCAGGTTATGTACAGGCTTAGAACTTAATGCTTTTCTAGCTTGTAATATTTTGATACATGCACATTTTATATCGTAATCTGTTTTCATTATAATGTTTTGCTGATATGCCCTATTACAGCAAACTGTCCTAGCCAACAACAGCACTGGTTTCCAGGAGTGGGCCAACCCACCAGCCCCAATCTTCTTTGAAATCTATGTGTGGAATCTGGAGAATCCTAAGGAGGTTGCAGCTGGTGCCAAACCAAACATCACTCAGAAGGGACCGTACACATACAGGTAAGACATTCTCATTGGAGGTAATACTGAATGATGATTAGTAATTCAAATTTATTGATACATCTCTCACCCAAGGCTGCACTCTAGCACTGGTCCGACAGGTCCAGGACCAGTAGAAATCACTGTCAGACCAGTAACCTTTTTTCAGACAAATGGACCAGTAAAAAATGGGAAAACTGGAAACCTACTGGTCCGACCTGTCTGTTGGACCAATGGAAAAAAAGGGTTATTGTGCAGCCCTGTTTAACCCATACCTCTCCACTCTGAACGATAACTTACATTTAGTTCACCCGTTCCTTTGCAGAATGTCTCAATGCACAGAATTTTACTCACATGCATTATAGATCTTTGCTATGTTAGGCAAACTTTGAGCAAGCAGTCAGGTAGATGGTCAGTAATGTACATGAATATATCATGCCTGCACTTGTCAATCTGAGACAGAAACAGAAAGATGGGACAGTGTAAATTATCTGAGGCTTTCAAGTTCTTAAAAAAAAAAGGTATAAAAGAATAAAAAAGTAATGAAGGAACAAATGTTATGAAATAATGAACATTAAATTTGTTAATTAATTAATTAATCAATGGCTATTGATTGAAATTTGGTTACATCCAATTTGCCAGACATGAACATTATTTTGTTTGTTTGTTTGATTGTTTGTTTGTATGTTTGTTTTTATGGTTTCTATGGTTTCTATTAAAGTAAAGGATGTGGGTGGTTCAAATATTTAAAGGATAATTGAACTTATTGTAGTACATGTATGTAGAGTATTGATGATTAATACACTTTAGAAAGGATTCATTTAGGTTTGAAACCAGATCATTCCTACACTCACGATTGCTCTGTACATTATGGTATCTTGGCACAGTGTTTATCTAAGATAACCTATAGATAACTTTTCAAAATGTGCACTTTAATGATATTAAAGATCAAATAACAGATAGATAATAATATGTTTACGGCTTTGGTAGACACAGCATCGCAATGAAGAGAAAGCGCCGCTTTTATGTTATAGAAAAAGAGATAGTGACTCCCACTTGGTTCTCAGAGATCTGTATTTTGCATCGTTAATGAGAGCAGGAAACATGTGATGGGTGAATAACACAAGTCTTGGACATTAATAACTTCAGGATGGAGTGTGGCTTCCTGACCCAGTTGATATCCTGTGCCAAAAACCCTATTATATGGAGCATACAGGCATTTTAATATGCAGGGGCAGATCCAGGAATTCCCTGAAGGAGAGGCGCCTTTGCAAAATTAAAGGGGGGCACGCACCCTCCCCCCATTTTTTTCTCTTTTTTTTTCTTTTAACCAAAAATAAAGAGGGGGCATGTGCCCGGTGCGCCCCCTCTGGATCCACCACTGATATACCTAGTACAATATATGTGAGATTGTGGCAGCTACACTGGTAGTATTTGAAAAAAATAATGGCAGCCACAGAGGGTACTGCGTGGCATTGGAAATTGACAACATGCCAAAGCATCACCTCCTGTTTACAACATTAATTCCATGCAATGTACAGATACTTGTACATTGTATATCGTCTACGAGTTGTCAAGGTGGGAAAATGCTACTACATGCTTCTTCCAGTGTTGTAGTACTTTGTACATGTACTCATTTGCAAATTTTACAACTTGCAAAATACAAAGTAGAAGTTGTACAGATCCTGATTCATGAAATATGTTTTGCAAAACATGCGGCATATAAATTGTAGTTTGAAATGTATCTCATTCTCTGATAAAGGTGTACTTATTTCAATCTTACGTCTTTACAAAATATATGTCTGTGCGCATGCAATTACAGTATAGCTTAACTTGCCAAGGTCTTTCATCAGCATTCAGTATTAAATCCCTCCAAATTCTCCTGCTGAATGTTAATCCGATTCTGTTGTGCCAATGTTACTACTGTAATGCAGAAGCAATGTGATTAAAGCTTTTTAGTGAAGAAATGTAAGTTATTTTCACAAAGAGGACGAGATGAAAGATTGAGATGGTCAGTTCTTTCACCTCACCTTCAAATCAAACTACTCTTAAGACAACAAAGGCAACACAATACTGTATACCCCATATATTTAGTGAGTCTACATTTTCACAAATCGGAACTTCCTGACGATTTCACGAGTGGTTAAATTCGTGATCTCGGAGTCCTGTACCGAATGGAGATTATGTATACGCGTACGTCACATTCATAGCGAGATCAGATTCAATATTTTCGCGTGTCTTTAATTTCGCGAATAGCGCCTGACTCGCAAAATTCACAAAAATAAAAACCTCGCGAAATATTCGGCGTATACAGTATACAAACAAAGAAAAGGTAACCAGTGCCCTTTGTTTTCTAAACATTCTTCAGTCTTCAGGAATATGAAATTGTACCTGATAAGCTGTTTTGAATATAATTGCAATTTGAAACCAGTACCACTTATTGAGACTTAAAGGCTCTGTCACAAATGCCTTTACGAACTGCTACGAATGCCGTATGAACAATTTTTAGACAATTTCTTAAGATCTTTGCAAGTAGTAGACCGTTCGTAGACAATTTGTAAGTTCGTAGCCTGGTCGATGGTCTTGTCCAAGATTTTTTTTAAACTTCGTACGAAACCCTCTCTCCATAAGGCGGCCGTACGAACATCGTACGAACATCGTAAGAACTAAACAAGATTTTGTAGGGTCGAGAGACAATTCTAGAAGCCTGAAATTCTTACTATAATTGTAAGAACACCTTAAGTCGTTCATAAGGGCTCTTACGTCTTTCGTAAGATTGCCTTTCAAACGGAGATTCATACGGCATTCTTACGAACAACTCTTCAAGTTTGTAAAGCATTTGTAAGTTGCTCATAAGGCGTAGGTACACTTTTTGTGCAACTGTTGAGTTTTAGGGGGTATAAAGTCAAACACGTGAAGTTCAAATCCCCACTCTCTTCTATAAGTCTTCGGCCAGAAAGCATCTTTGTTAAATATGAGACCACAAGGGAAGGCAATCAAAGGGAAAGGGGGGAAGGGGAAGAAAAGAAAGAACGGAGATGAGGAGGAAGGAGTGAGAGGGGGAGAGTTGGAGCAACAACCTCTTCCTCCTCTACTTATAGATGCAGCTGCAGTTGTAGTCTCCTTGGCACTACTGCCATCTTGAAGTATAAAACTTTCAACTGTTACAGAATTTTCGACAGGACACGGCAGCGTCTTTTTAAAAACCTGACAAAAAAAAAATCTTCTTATGAATGACTTGAGAGTGCCGTGAGTTGCATGTACGACCAGCTTACGACAAAAAGAAATCGTAAGATGGCCGTA
The DNA here is from genome assembly GCF_040938485.1 of Diadema antillarum. Taxonomy (NCBI): domain Eukaryota; kingdom Metazoa; phylum Echinodermata; class Echinoidea; order Diadematoida; family Diadematidae; genus Diadema; species Diadema antillarum. Next base: position 333,523 of record NW_027272022.1, on the reverse strand, counting down.
AGTCTGATGAAAGAATAACTCAAGGCATTCTTAAAGAAAAACGTATGAATTCTAGGGCCATTGTATGACTGAAAATCATTTCATTTCTCGAAAAGGTCTTAAGTTGTTCTTGCGAATTTAACAGCATCCGTACGATATTCAAAAGAAGGTCGTAAGAATCTGTGCCCCATCTACGAATCTCTACGAACTCCAGAATTCGTACAAACAGTGACATTCATACAAACAGTGACATTCATACGAATGATGCATTCGTATGAACCATTGTGACTGTAGCTTTAGTTTCAATTGATTTGTTTAACAAATTCTTTGTGTATTTAGTGTTTGCTTCATGCTTCTTTTTACCTTTAACATTGTCCAGAGAAGAGAGGCCAAAGGTCAACATCACAGAGCATTCTGGGAATGGAACAGTCTCTTACATCTCACCACAGACTTTTTACTTTGACCGGGAGAGGTCAGTGGGTGACCCAACAGTGGACACTTTCACTACACTGGACATGCCCCTGCTGGTGAGATGTAGTCCAGTATCTTGGCCATTTCTACAGAGCTACAGTATCTGGATAGCGAGAGTATCATTGTCAAATTGTAGTAATTGTTCTGCACTGCCTTGTGCCAGGGGGACTTTAAGATACAACTGGGAAGAGTCTTTATTTTGGTAAACTAACTGACTTGTAGTGATTGAGATGTAACAATACGAGTTGTTAGTTTCTGTTTTCATGTTCAGGTTTGTTTTGTTTTCAACCTGGTTATGGTGAGATATATCTGTACTGTAAGTGCAAGTTTAAAACTTACCATCACAATGTACATGCTTACTGTGACAAATGAGAGTAGATAAAGTTGGATTGTCTGTCTTTGTGATGTTATAATTGTAATTGTGCTTACATGATTTGCATGTTTCTAGGGGGAGGGAGGTCTCAGAGGGTTTTTTTATTGTTATCATATGCCCTTTTCTACGTTTTCTCCCCTTTACAGACAGTGATAAATGAAATTCGCTTCATGTCGGGTGCTATCAAGGCGGTCATAGAATTCCTGTCCCTCTTCGTAAGACCCAAGATTTACGGCACGTTCACCGTCCATGATTTCATCTGGGGCTACAAGAGCACCCTCCTTGAAGCACTACAGAAACTTGAGCCTTTGCTGGTTCCCACAGACATATTTGGCATCTTTGCTGGGGTGAGTATGTGAGAGGCAGCTTACTGTTCCCATTTCAGGTCAATTTTGGAACCATTGCTTTCATTCATCTTTTGTGGCATCAATGACGTTTTCAGCTCAGGAACCGACCTGGACGTATTCTGATTTCTCATTTCCCATAATGATGGAGAAATCGTGAATGCAAGTGATATGGGAGAAGGGCTGGGTCATGTTGAAAATAAGAGAGAGAGAGGTAGTATTTGAATTGAATTAAAGAAAAAAGAGAAAATCATTATGTGTGCCAAAGAATGGAGACCACAGATTTTCTTCATTGTATGTTTTCATGTTAATCTGATAAACGATATGTGTATGACATGATAGAGGATGAGTGCAAAGATGAGTTGACTAGAAGCTCCATTATATTGACCAATCTTAGAGATAGTGCTGGATTGCTCTTCTAGATGTTGTAACAACTACCACCTGATTGTCCCCAATCACACACTTAGTGCATCACCCGATTCCCTCACTCCATGACATGCAACTTGAGTTTGTCAGAAAATAAGCCTGCCTTTAACTACTCATAGACTGCACACACTGTACCAAATGCTATTTTTGTGACTGGTGAAAAAAAAAAGGCAAAGTAAATCCCACAAAAATTATAGTTGTTAGGAGGGATAGCTGTCAATGTAAGTACTGAATGAGCCAGAGGTCATCAAGGTCATGGCCAACATAAGCCTGTCTTGTAGAAGTACAGATGATTTAGAAATACTTGTGAAAATATATTAATATACCAGTACAGGGGAACTTATTAAATCAAGCTGCTTGCAAGTGGGACATTCAAAATTACTTCATTACCAAATACAGTATTCACCACATAATCTTGCACCTGATAATCAGGAACATCGGTTAAATGACATAGAAGCCTTTCTAGGGCCCCTTTTCATAATTGTTATCAGTGACGAGTTGTCATAGTTGTTAAAAGCTACGGAAATCCTTGCATCTGATTGGCTAAGAACAAATTTGTCACAGAAATGTGGCAGTTGTCACTGATAACAAGTTTTATGAAACGGGACCCAAGACAAGCTATTTTGACCGGATAGTCAGGCGCAGACCTCCGATAATCGGGACATTATCGGGACTCCATGCGATGTACAATGTATGCATGTATGAGCTCTTGTTTATTACATGCATGTAAGTGGATTGTCAATACCTCAAGTGTATGGTGTATGCTCATTACAAAATTGGGCACCCCATTTAATCAGGCCGTTTATGCTACTCCCAGCATTTCCTGATTATGCAGTGAGTACTGTATAGGATATCTCGCTATTCAAAGTCTAACCTCATTATCTCAAAGTTCCATCATAAATGAAGAAAACAAAAATGTAAGTGCACATGTTTGATTTGTGTGCTTACACAGAAAAATGGCAGCAACGATGGCCTGTATACAGTGTTTACTGGTCAAACCAACTGGAGTCTGACCAACACCATTGACTTGTGGAAGGGAAGTGATACTCTACCATACTGGGCCACACCCCAGGCTAACATGATCAATGGAACAGGTAAGCACAGGGCTACCAAAGCCTCCATTGACCCTAGAGATTCATGTCTGCTTTTTTAGAAAGACTTGCCATTGTAATATCCTCCTTTTATTTTCCTTGTGGGAGTGAGAAGTGATAGACTCAAAGACAAGGGTAAATCCCCTTCTCTCTACAAAAAATTTAGTTGACCAGCGATGCAGAACTCATTTTTCCTCTACCAAAGTAAAAACAAACAAACATACAAACAAGCCTGAAGATAAAGAAAAAAGTGAGCTATTCACATATGCTGAACTACTCCTTTCCTCCAGCCTAATCTATACATGTATGAAATTGGACTGTGTAATGTCTGTTCTTATTTTGAAGGTTGGTATGTTTGCAGCCTGGTACATAATTCAGGGATGTGAGAGTTCAGATTTTAATCTGATTTCAGACCTTTATTACTCTGCCGAGAACCCACTTTGTCAGGGTTGTTTTGTTTTGTTTTGTTTTGTTTTCCAGTTCATATGCATTGAAATATTCACAGTTTAATGCACTCAAACCTCTCCACTTTGAGATCTTGTGTGAATATTCGTAACATGCTTTATGAGATTAACTGGCATATGTTTCATTTATCTTAATATGAAAGATAGGTACTGTATGAGTACTGTATAAGTATGAACTGCAAAGGTACATGTATATCAGTTTGTCATGCCTTCCATGGTTTTCGGTGATTTTGTATTTCAGATGGAACGTACAATCATCCGTTTGTCAGCAGGAATGACTCTCTCTATGTCTTCTCATCTGATATATGCAGGTACATGTATGTCAAATCTGGTTCCACAGTGGGCTGATTTTGTGGTCATGGTGGGGTCACAAACAAGAAGTACTTCCATGGTGTGTCTCTCAAATTTGTGTGTTTTTGTTGATGGATACTGTATGCACAATATATTTTGCAATTTGGGACTTGAAAGACAATTTAGCTAGCTGTTGAATTTGTGATAGAGAACAAATGTGATGCAATGAAAAATATGTGTTGTTCCTTTTCAGGAGAAAATTGAGTGATTTTCCAACTTGGAAATGATACACAGAGCATGTGTGTTTTTGGTAGTATTATTTTTGTGAATTTTTGATTTTGCAGATGTATATGTTGACTATATAATACAAAACATGCAAAAATGGAAATACTGCAAAATCTAATACATATATCGTTTGCGAGCATTTGATACATCTCCATGATGTATTTTAATCATATGCTTTAATAGGCAGTTTGCATAAGAAAGCTTAGGCATGACAGCCTTTAACTGAGTTTCCTGAAATTGCAAGTGATTCTATGCACTGTGCATCACAACAGATTTGACAAGTAGCAAAGAATTACATGTACTTATATTCTAGCTTTTTGAGAAGAAATATCAATACTTACAAGTATGAATGCATTGTACAACTACTTTGCAATACCAAGCCTTAAAAATGTTTCACTCTTCTTTTATTGTTAGGAGGTACATGCATTTTTACCGTGGAAACAGAATAATCATTTATCAAGTACAACTTGTGTTTCTTTTCCTCCACCGCCCCTTCTCATAGATCAATATTTGCTGTGTACCTCGAAGATTGCAACACAAGGGGAATACCCACCTATAGATTCTCTCCACCACCATACCTCTTTGCCAACCACACCGTGTATCCGCCCAACATTGGTTTCTGCACCCCAAACGGGACCCATTGCTACCCTGGCGGACTCTTGAATGTCAGCTCTTGCCAATTTGGTGAGTGCTGCCCGAGCTATAGAGCTTGTGTGTGGCTGTGAAAAGCTAAAATTTGTGTAAAACCTCTCATTTTCATAACTATGTAAATATGTCAGCTACAAAACTGTCTGATCTTGCATTTGCAAAGTGTTACCATTTCACCAGGGTGTAAGCAGTGCAGTGTCAGTTAAACGAAAGGCTTTACACTAATGGATGTTCAATTTATTTGGACAGCATGATGAAGAGAAAGAAAAGAAAATGTATCAAGGAAAAATCCAAAAACTTGAGGAAATGTGGCTGTTCTTGAGTTGAATTGCTAGTTTTGGACAAGAACACTGCAGATTGGATTTTCCTTGCCTTTTGTCATTTTTTATTTTTGATTCATTTTTTGTAACAAAGGGATGAATTGTGTGTGGAAGTGATGTTGATGGGAGCCATGATGCTCCAGAGTGGATGAGTTCAGTATTCAACCATTTTTTTTTCTTTACTGGTATACCAGACCAAAAAGAAAAAAAAAAGAAAAAAAAGGAAGATTTTGATCCATAGCAGTGTTTACAAAATATCTTTTCTTTCTCCCTAAAATTTTACCCTGCTTTTCCTTCTCCCTAAAATTTTACTCTGCTTTTCCTTGAAGAATGATTTCACATCAGATTTCATTGATGATTATATCCCTTTGGGTTCTTTTTGTTTATGTGCCCATGACACAGGTGCCCCCATCTTCATGTCTTCCCCCCACTTCCTGTACGCTGACCAGTCTGTTCTGGACATGGTGACCGGTGTCCACCCTGTGGAAGAATTGCATAGAACGTTCTTTGATGTTGAACCAGTAAGTATATTACTGTAAAAGTGGAAATTTTCGCGGTGTTCAAATTTTCGCGCATTTCGCGCAACCAGAAACTAGCGCGAAAATAAAAGCACGGGAATATTTTGCTTGCCATATGTGCCTGTGCGTGATGTCTTGATTCCGCGGAATTAAAAACACGCGAAACTCTTCCGACCCGGCCAAGCGCGAAAAATTAGTCACGCGAAAATATCCACTTTTACAGTATTAGGTGAAAAGTTCATTCCGAGCAGGAAACAAAGAAAAGAGTATGATATTAAAGATTTTCGTTTCTCTGATAAATCATTGCATGTTTGCAGTCATTAAACAGAAAATGCTATTGCCAGGATTGTTTCTTTTTAATGAAGATCAGTAAGATTTCAGTACAAGACAGATATTAAAATGCTGTTGGTAACAGTGTTTGGAAATTGGGAAAGCAAGAAAAATCTTTTTATCCCCTATCCAAAGAAAAATCACACCTTATAATCTGTCTGTGAATATAACAATAGGATTGTTGAACTTACGTAGTTTCTCATTCAATTCAAGTCAATGATGCAAATATAATTTTGAAATTGAATTGGAAGTTCAGTTAAAGATTTCATGCAAGATGCAGTGGAACATGATGTATATTTGGTCAAAGTTTATGTTTAAGTTTATGCATTGTAGCAAAATTTTCACATTCCGTTGTTGCTAGTTTCAGCGACTCATATGTCAACATTTCTACACATGGGTTATCTATATTTCCTTCATAATATGTATGCTGTCCATGTTCACTGTCGCTAGCATGCCCTTTTTCCCAAAGTATCTCGGTATTATTATTATTTTTTCAGAATACTGGAGGTCCTTTGAATGTGTCCAAGAAGCTTCAAGTCAATGCACATCTCAGAAGCTATGACTTTGCAAAGTAAGTACTGTAGTCACATAGCAGTCAGTTCTACATTGTTGTGAGGAGATGACTGTATCATGACTTGACATAACTTTCAATACCTTGTTTTAGATACCTGCATCATTAAAAGTACTGTATATGCCGAATATTTCGGGAGGTTTTTATATTCGCAAATTTTGCGAGTCATGCGCTATTCGCGAAATTAAAGACACGCGAAATTATTGACTCTGATCCCGATGTGGATTTGACGTACGCATGTACATTTCTCCGTTCATTACAGGACTTCACGATCGCGAATTTAACCACTCGCGAAAGCGTTGGGAATTCCCGATTCGCGAAAATTTAGACCCGCGAAATATATGGCGTATACAGTATATCAATGATACTTTCAACATGGGGGTTATTGAGAAAATTTCTTTTCGATCTTGGTAATGACCTATGAGTAATTTGTATGTTTGTCAAGTTGTTTATCTAAGTTTGTTACTGGAAGTTTCAGACTTTCTGAGTTTTTTTATGATTTTTTGTTACTCTCGGTGATTGAAATTGTATGCTCAATCTGTATAATTATTAACACCAAGTGAAAAAGAAGGAACTGGCTTAAGATGTGAGCCAACACACCGATGTGTTGGCTCAGTGAGTAGAGCGGCTGCCCTCGCAATCGGGAGGTCGTGGGTTCAAACCCCGGCCGCGTCATACCAAAAGACGTTAAAAGATGGGAGTTGCTGCTACCTTGTTTGCCGTTCAACAGTTGAAAAGGTTAGAGCAACGTTGATCTGGCTGTGCTCAGTGGCTGCCGGGCGCACAATCAAATTGGGCAAAATGAATTTCCATTCTTGGATAATAAAATTTGGAGTTTATATCCAAAAACAATTATTATTATTATTTGAACTCCAACCCCCTGCTGCTTACTGGGCAGCAGCACTACCACTGAGCTGAAGCCAGTTCAGGCAGTGACATGATGATAATGGTACAAATACCCAGATGTTTTAGGGTTCTCATGTTTCTGTAGCAGAGCAGTGTATCTGCATGGAGAATGGATAACAAGTACTGGTAGGCATATTTCAAGTATTCATATCATACAGAATGATGAAATCCGAGCCTAGCACTCGAGGAAATGTTGAATCTGTTGATGTTGGATCACATTTACACAATAAGTTCTCAATAAATAGACATTTTGTATGGAGACGAGAATTCCCAGTTTAAAGGCTAATCTATTTCCGCCTGTTTGGTAACATCTACTACCATATCGGTGAAAAACTGTGTCTATCTTGTCCTACATCTAAATACATCAATGCAACACCATTATTCAGCTTCTGTTGTGTTTTCCTTCTCATATACCAGATGGTATAAAGATGTCCCCGAGGCGTATCTCCCTCTTGTATGGATTAATGAGGTAAGTTTTAACAGAAAAAATGAGTGAGGCATTAGTGACAGCCTATGATTGCTATCTCTTTAAACATGAAAACAGGTGGGAAGATGGCCACTTTACTATGAAAGCATCGAGGTTATAGAAATATATAAATGGCTGCATTAGAGGGGAGTGCCATGAATTATGCGGTGATGTTTTTGAAATGCCTTTACTGGTGTTCAACGTTGACTCTTTGCCACAAACTGAAAATTTGACATTATTTGATTTATGAGACGTCTACTACCTGGACATATTCCATTCAAATGTGGTGTCACTAGCGTATTAGGGAAGCTTTACCCCTATGTATGAATTGCCAATACTGTAGGCCTGCCAACCGAACTTGAATTCTCATGGTCAGCTAATGATCAATCAGTGGTGATACATTTACCGTCTTGCAGCATTGCTGATACAAAAGTGTGCGCTTTGTATATACACCTTCGTGGCACATACGGAGTATGCGATTGACTTTACACAATGTGATCATGTGTGAAGGTTACTTGTGACAAAACACATCACATGAACACACCACATGAATCTACATTTTGCACTGGCTGCATTCTTAGACAAGTCTTTTAACCTTTCAGCAACTGAAGATTCAATACATAATGGCTTACACACGTATTGTTCCCTGGAAGGTGCAGCAATATTGCTCTCATTTTGACAACTTTCTAAATTATCATGTAAATTAGCTAACTGCATGTTTATTTTTGTCTATTATAAGTTATTATTCTTTCAAAGCATAGTAAGACTTTACCAAGAGAATGGTGTGTCACAGTAGAAATCCTGACATACTTTTGTTGATCTTTGGCCTCTTTCAAATAACATAATTATATATTCTATATGGAAACAATAAAAACAGTAAAGAATAAAACTATTAAAATAACGGATGGGTGGTTACGGGCATTTTAGGGAGTAATAAGATGGGCGGTTTTGTGTGTTTCAGTGACTAATGGGTTAAAGCTACCATACAATGCAATATATATTTTTGTCATGTAGTATTTGAGAAATGTTTATAGCAACCTCTGCATCAACAAGTGCAAGTAACCAGTATATGTAAGATAAGCACAGAATATGTTTTTATGTTCATTGTTGATTTCATTTCCAATTTTTCATTTTTCCTCATATGCCATGTGCCATTTTTTAAAGTCTCAGGCAATCTTTTCTGACTCAGCCAGTGCAATACTGCGTTACACAATAGTGCAATACCTGCCTTCTTATGTTCTGTGTTATGTGATCTGTGATATATGAAGATTTTTTTCTTTTTTTTTATGTTTGACCAATTGTTTTGAAATATGAAGTCAATGTTTTAAGTAACAATGATAATATATAAGTTTGTGTGTTTGTTTTTTTTTGGGGGGGGTGGGGGTGAATGTGATATTGATTGTTGTAAGAGTAATACGTTTGTAAACGGTGGTTTTGTTGTAATGATATCAAATGTGTGGTTATGATAATGATAATCAATTTTGGATATTGTTAGTGAATAAAATGAGGTAGAAGTAAAAAAAAAAGTGAAAGTTGGATAATGTAAAGCTGAAAAAAAAGGAGAGAGAAAATGAAGAATAAGATGAACAAAAAGAAGAGAAAATGGAAAATAGAGGAAGATGAGGAAGAAGTTGAATTTATAGATATTTTTAAAGTAATCGTGATTATTTATGGTAATGAGAATAGTGATGTTAGAAATTGTATAATGGGAATTGTGTTTTTGTTTTGAATGTTGATATTGTGTGACAAATATGTTTCATATTCATTTTTCATTCTATATATTTCATACAATCTTGTACGTATTTTATAGTATCGTGATTATTTCTGTAAAATGTCTGCAATCCAGCCTGCGGGCTGCAATGGACATTACTCAATAAAATACCCTTTCAATTCAATTCAATTCAATTCCCTCTCTTTTTTCTCTCTCTTTCTTTGACAGAGGGGTGCCTTGACCCAGGAATCTGCTGATCAGTTGAAGAAGCAGCTGCTGCTACCGCTGGAGATAGGCACCTACGGGACATGGGCAGCCCTGGGCCTTGGCTGCCTGCTCATCTTCCTCTGCCTCACCTGCTTCGCTGTGGTGCTCTGTAGATCGCGAGGAATGAGCAGTCTAAGTATTAACGTAAATTACATTTTTGGTACTATTGTTTTCAAATATCGAAATGATTGTTACTGTGATTTTTCATTTTTTTTTAATCCCACATGGATGAGAAACCTGGAGAGCTTTACGCTATAGCAAGGTATCTATCATATATATAGCTGGGGCGACAAAACCTTGTATCTGAATTTTGTGAAAATGACTTTTTTTGGATTAATGGTTTGATAATCAGTTAAGTGATGTCCTGTCCAAATTCTAGCTGACTGACCTCAAAAATGATGCCACCATTGCATGTCAAAGGAAAGACTATTTTGATACATTGCTTTTGCTGCCATATTTTTTTGCTCTCCCAAACATGACATTTTGTAGATACGAGGTCTTGTTGCCCCAGCGACAATAAGTAGTTGTGATTGAGGAAGAAGAGCTGCTGGCAGATGTTGCAGTAGTTTACTTTGCCTTTTATTGCTTCCAAGCTTTCAACCCTTTTACAGGTCTTTTCAAGGGCTTGGGATGTAAACAAAAATAAAAAACAACCAATTTGCAAAAACTTGGACAGAATAAGGAGAAAACAAGGCAATATACTGTAAAATGAGTAATGTTCGTGTGCATTTTAATTTTGCGAGTTTTTCGAAATTTAAATGCACGCTTAAGATCTTGTCTACACTATATGCATTGAATGTTAGAGGCAACTCACAAAAATTTCAAGCCGCGAATAAGGCCGTCGGCTGCCATTCACAAAAATTTCATGCTGCAAAAATATTGTGTTTTACAGTAAAAGAGAGCCAAAAGAAAACCAAAAAAGAAGAGTAAACAGCAGCATGACATTAGGTGACATTCACTCCAACAGATCAACAATATTATGACATACATTGTCATGCATGGTAGTGAAAGTAATAGGACAGTAGTAGCAGTATGGTATAAGTAAACAATAGCAGCAATTATAATTGCCATGAAATCATTCAAAATATATAAACCAGCAAAACTAAATTGCTCCAGCCATATAAAATAAAATACACTGGTTACCTTGGGTAATATACCTGTCAATGCGGCCTACAGTATGTTGGTAAAATTCAAAGGTCCATGTACACCCGCCTAAACAACACACGCTCTGAGATTATTAACCACAACTCCTCAAGCCGCAAAATTCTTCCCTACATAGTACACTTCAACCTACCAAACATTCATTTCAGGATGTACAAATCACAAGCATAGAACTCATCAAGAAGAAGGAAAGCCATCTCATACTCAAACAAGAATCGCACTAAATATCCAAATTACACACCTTACACCCACATAAAATTAATTTCGCCCATAACCCCCTACCCCTTTTTAATCCCCCCCCCCCCCCCATTTTTATAGGTCCTGCTATGGCCTAGCACCAATAACCTACGAAAAATTATGATGATGATTATTGAGTATTCACTCATGTTAATTGACAGTGTTAAGAGTGAAGGGGTTAAATGAAATGATGTGTATCATTTTCATGTTTTGGGGCAAGAGTTGTGTGTAATTATTTACCGCTGATTATTATATTTCATATATTCATGTAAGATTTAAAAGCACATTAATGTATTTGTCCACGTGTGTGTTTATAGTAATATGTTTGTATAATGTACATGTAAAATTTGGATCTGCATGGGCAATGTGTGTATGTGCGAGTGTGCATGTGTGTATGCACATGTGTGCACATGGTTACGTAATGTACACAAATGCCCATCATCCTGCTCATGAGCATGGGTGTTTTATAATATGTGAGTGCCTTTTTACTGCACACACACACACACACACACACACACACACACTGATCATGAATAATATATAAGAAAGAAGATGAATATAATAATTAATCCTATGTGTAAGGCCTTGATGGAAGTTTCAAGTTCTTATGCCATCAACGCCCCAAACACTGCAGTTTACACACTCACATTTCACTACCCCCACATTACGCTATGCTTGCGAACCCTATTCACTCACTCCACAGCCACTACACTCAACAGGTACACCTCCCAACGCCTTAAACGAGGTAACCAGTGTGTTTTATTTTATACGATTCAAGCAATTTAATTTTGCTGGTTTATATATTCTGAATGATTTCATTGTAATTCTAACTGCTGCTATTTTAATACTTATACCATAACGCTACTACTTTCCTTTTCCTTTCACTGCCATGCGTGCCAATGAATGTCAAAATATTGCTGTTCTGTTACGGCTTGTTGCTGTTTACTTTTCTCTTTGATTTTCTTTTGGTTTTCTTTTATTTTGCCTTGTTTTTGCCTTATTCTGTTCATGTGTTTGCAAATAGGTTGCTTTTCTGTTTACGTCCCTAGCCCTTGAAAAAGATCTGTAACAGGTTGAAAGCTTGAAAGCAATAGAAGGCTAAGTGAACTACAGCAACGTCTGCCGGCAGCTCTTCTTCCTTCGTCACACCTATACGTAACATGTGGCACCCATCTCTTGAGGCCAAGCTCACTCCACGTTACATACGTATAACCCCTACACCCATAAAACTGTCTTAAGGGGTGACCAATATTGTACAAAGGTGATAATTATTGATTTGGTATGTTAGCTTCTGTCTGTACTGTTCAGGGGTTAGGTACTCACATAGACATCAATCATCACCAAATTTCCAAAATTAAAAAAAGACTTAATATTCACAACAGAATGCGAGAAAATGACAGAATTTACATGCATATCACCAATGCTGCTAATAGCATATTTGTGACCGTGCACCACAAAACGAACAAAAAGTCGCACACACTGATTTTGTGTGAGGACTGAAAATAGGTGAAATGGGTCAACCTAACCGGTCTTGACTTTTTCATATTTTCTGGAAAAGCAAGTCTTCTTCTACATTATGAAAAAATTTGAAATCATAAAATCAGCAGGAAAGTGTATTTTTAGCAGTTTATCTTGAACATTTTTTTGGTAGAATAGTGTGATTAGGTGTGTTTGTAGAGTCCCCTTTTCATTTCTTAAAAATCTTGTACACACTCTTCACTTTCAACTCTAATGACTTTTGAAAGGATGATGCTACTGCTTTGAAAGTTAGCATCAATTATGAACAGAATGTGCTAATAAGGCACACTCAATTTCAGTTTAATCTGATATTCCCTTCATTTTTGTTACTGTGGTGGTTTACATCCTGTCTTTTGTCCCATTCATTGCACAGCCACTGCGGCTTGGTAGCGCTTGAACAGACACTGCACTTCAGAGCCTCTTGTCTCAGTTCACACTTTTCCTGAGTGTGTGTTTTCTTTCCAATAGTTGGATAGGTTAGGAGAGTCCATTTGATTTGAGTTATACATCATTGTCGAGCCCACCGAAGGTGAGGGGAGACAAAGGGATCGCCTGCGGCGTCTGTCCGTCCGTCGTCCGTCCGTCCGTCCGTTGTCTGTCCATAATGCTATAAAAACTTGAATAACTCTGTACTCTGGGCTTCAATTTGAATCAAACTTGGAGGGAAGAGTGGTCATACAAAATTTTACCTTTTACCAAGTATGAAGGTCACCTCAAGGTTAAAGGTCACAGGCAGGGGTTAATGAACTTTTAGGGCCCAATGTTAAGTTTTTAGGGCGCGTTTCGATTATGTGCCATAACTATTTGTCCGTAAGTGTATTTGTGACCGAACTTGGGGGGTAAATGTACCTTGGGGAGTTGATGGTCACCACAAGGTCAAAGGTCACAGGCAGGGGTCAATGAACTTTTAGGGCCCAATGTTAAGTTTTTAGGGCGCGTTTCGATTATGGGTCTAACTTTTGATCCATAACTTCGTTTGTGACTAAACATGGGTAGTAGATGTCCCTCAGGGAATTGATGGTCACCACAAGGTCAGAGGTCACAGGGAGGGGTCAATGAACTTTTAAGGCCCAATGTTAGTTTTTAGGGCGCGTTTTGATTATGGGTCATAGCTTTTGATCCGCAAGTCTATTTGTGACCAAACTTGGATCATAGATGTACCTTGGGGAGTTGATGGTCAGCACAAGGTCAAAGGTCACAGGCAGGGGTCAATGAACTTTTAGGGCCCAATGTACTGTGCATTTAATTATGACTCCTAACTTTTGATCCATAGGTCCATTTGTGAAAAAAAAAAAGGTGTACGTTTGTGGGCGAGACACATTACGGCACTTGTCTTGTTTTAAAGCTTAAAGTCTGCTCTTTTAGATTGTGCTCTTAACGAAAATGTCATGTTTGGCAACTTTCTGTGCGTTTTATGATGCAGGGTCATATTTATTCAATGACCTGCCTTTCTGTAGGTCTGAAATGGGCTAGATAAGATCACAAACATATTTATTTCCTCTGAACACAATTGAACATTCCACTCATCACATAACTCTTCGTAACCTACAGGAGACTGTAATACCACCATCTTTAACACTTCTATGAGGAAGGGAGGGGTTTGTTAGTAGGGAGAAATGATGTTAATGCATGGTCGATGGATGAAGTTCTCATCTGCATGTCAATCTTGTCTGAGGGGTTGGGGCATCTGTTGAGATCTGCCTGCTTTCAAGGCCTCATGAAACACTTCGTCACCATTGGTGTCCACTTTGTCTATGTCGGATCATCGGATGGGGTCCTCAACATCTTTGAGTTCTGGCACCGGTTGACTATAATTTTGGAGTTTGTTGCACTTCAAACTGGCGTAGACCGAAATTCTGTCTTATTTCTCCTTGGGTTCTGCTGCTCACCGATTTTATAATAGTCATGTGGGTAGTCAGATCCTCATCACATTTACAGCATATGTCGGTGGTGTATTCAGTGTCAATAGAGATTAGTTGATTAATTTGGGAGGGACATGATGTATCAAGGAAGGGGAGCTCCTGATTTTTAACTATCTCTGTGGTCTCCAACTATTCTTGCCCCTTCTCTATCCCCTGGTCTCTCCTTCCTGTTCTGCATCCTCTCTATATTGCAGCTCTCTATTCTCTTCTATCTTTTGTGGCTCCTCTATATCTTCTAACTCTGCTCAAATATGTTTTTTTAATATGCAATTTACTATTTGTATCCTTTCCCTAAAAGTATTTTATTGGCTATATCTTATTTTAGGGTGTGGTGTTCACTGGAAATTAATCCTTTATTGGTCAAATGTTCCATTAGCTCCTTTCCGTTTCTGTGAAACTCCTTTTTGTCGAGCCTGCTGGAGGTGTGGCATCTGTCAGTCCGTTGTCCGTCCGTAACGCTGCAAAAACTTGAATAACTCTCTTCTGAGGACTTCAATTTCAATCAAACTTGGAGGGAAGAGTGGTTATACAAAGTTACACATTTTACCAAACTGAAACATGAAGGTCACCTCAAATTCAAAGGTCACAGGCAGGGGTCAATGAACTTTACGGCCCGATGTTAAGTTTTATGGTGCATTTCGATTATGGTCATAACTTTTGATCCCTGTGTCCGTTTCTAACCAAACTTGAATGGTAGATGTCCCTTGGGGATTGAAGTTCATCACAAGGTCAAAGGTCACAGACAGGGGCCAATGAACTTTTAGGGCCCAATTTTAAATTTTTACGGCGCGTTTCAATTATGGCTCATAACTTTTGGTCCCAATGTCCGTTTTTGACCAAACTTCCCTGGAAAATGGCCCTTGGGGAGTTGAAGGTGACCACAAGGTCAACATCATGGGTGGGGTCAATGAACTTCCTGGAGTCAGAAAAACTCATTTCTTCTATGTGAATGGGAGAGACACATTTTGGCACTTGCCTTGTTCTATGATTAGTTTCAATTTCTGATTAACTCACACACTGTCTATTCGTTTCTTTATCTACCTCTTTGTAACCACTGGTCAAGACTTTATTGTTTCTTGAATAGCAAAATAATAAACCGAATGTAAGCTCGTGTCCTTATGACATGACATCCAACGTCAACGGTGTTGTGGGTTGTTGTCCCTGAACTTGTCTTTGGAATTCCTGTCTGACCCACTCCACTATAAAAACTATAAAACAATGCTGAAATAAAAGGGAGAAATTCTGGTAGGAGAATAACCTTCCAGCTCAGGGTGTCATGTTGGGGGATCAGAGGGCAAAAACATGTCATTCCCCATAATTTGAAATAGGGCATTGGGAATGGAGAGTGCATGGAACTGACCACTTGGGGGGGGGGGGGGGGGGAGTAGCCATGTCAAACTCATAAATTCCAAAGAGCATTAACTTTTCTTGGGAGAGGAGAATTGACCAAAAAAAAAGTCTAGCTGGAAGCAAAATAAAGGGTTTCAAAAACTACAAGAAGGGGAAAAGACTGAGCATATTGACATCATAGGGCAACTAGGAAAACATGACTGTACTCTGAAATGTTTTGTTACCTTCTTTTCTATCTCATTCTTTGTGATATGTGCTAGTAGCCATCTGGGCTATTATATATATATATATATATATATATATATAGCAATAATAATGTCACATTGTGACTTTATTATTGCTATTTCTAGTACTGCCAATACGCAGAGCAACTACAATATATATTTTCATTTGTAGAGGGAGACAAAGTGGAAAAACTCAAACCTTCACCTTCACCCCTCTGAATAATATTTTTCTTTCAACTACAATATATATATATATATATATATATACAGTATATATAAATTTATAGTAATATATATATATAAATATTTATGGTTGCCATCTAATATATGTACAGGGCTCCACACTAATTTTTTTTCTTGGTGGCCCGATGGGGCAACCAAATATCATCAATTTCAAATTTTTGATGGCCCGAGAGAAAAATATGGTGGCTCCCCCCCAAAAAACTCAATAAAAAACATTAAAAGTCCTGTTTTTTTTTGGTTTTTTTCTAATGAGTCACACACTCACTGTATGCATTTATGCATTTCCAGCGCAAAAAGTTACGAATTTATTGACATGCATGTACTTTTCAAAAAATTTGGGTGGCCCGAGACGGGCCACCAAATTTGCCCTTTTTAAAAATTAAGTGGCCCCGGGCCACCGGGGCCACCGTTAGTGTCGGAGCCCAGGGGGGCATTTCATTATTAGCATTTTGTCTGACAAAATTGTCGGACAAATTTGCTCTCAGCCAATCAGATGCAAGGATTTCAGTAGCTTGTAACAGTTCGTCAGAAAATATGTGACATATATATAAATATAATATATATATTTATTTATTAAATTTATCAATTTATTTATATATATATATATTCTTTTTTTTTTTTAAATGACAGTTCGTATTACTTGAAGCAGTGAATTTCATGAATTCCAAGAAACCCAGAGAAAAAGTAAGATAATGACATATGACTTTGCATCTCAGAAACGTGTAGTCTTGCTACATTGCAAACCTGTGAAGTAGTCATTGTATTCTATCTCCCGTCCCTTTGAGGCAATCTGTTCCTGCTCTTTACGAGCAGACCAAGCAACAAGGTGGACAAAACAACAATGACAAAACAGATTATTATCCAGATTTCCTAGCGTGGATGGAAGGATACTAATTGTAGCCATCAGTCCTTTCAGACAAAAGTTTAGCCCCCCCTCCCTTTTCCATCCGAATGTAATGCCAACTGTGGTATTGTTCTAAGTTTTTTGTTTCTTAATCTTTTTTTTTTTCAAGAAGAAAATGCAAATGCACTTCAACACCAACTGTAGCGCTCTTCTGAAGTTTCTGATGAAATGTGCCCATCTATTACTCAAGAACTGTATAAAAGTCTGTGCATTATGTGTACAGTTTTCTCATCCCCATCGGCACCTGTGCATGTACCCAGGTGTACCCAGGTGGAGTGAAGCAATGTAAAGTAATGTCTTCCTCCAACAATGCTAGATTCATAATTAGATCCAGATCCCAGGACCACTTCCCTTCTGTTAGTGATGTGGGCAATCTTGTTAACCTGTCGATGGCAAGCTGATTTTGCTATAACATGTTTTCCATACACACCTGCCAGTGTAAACTCCAGACTAGTCTTCAATAGATTAACTGCAACACCTCCACAGGGGCGGATCCAGGGATTCTATAAGGAGGGGCACCTGTACAAAATTAAAGGGGGTGCACATGCCCCCCCCCCCCCATTTTTTTCCTTTTATTTCTTTGTTTTAACAAAAATTAAAGGGGGGCGTGCGCCTGCGGTGTGCCCCCGCCTGGATTCGCCACTGCTCCAGTTTGTAATCTCCCTCCACTCCCAGCATCTAACTGTTGATGTTTTTTTTTTCCCTATCTATTCCTCTCGCAGAGTGGTGAAACGGAACCGATGCTTAACGGCGGCAGCGTACCCAATGATTATGTGGCTACATGAGCGCCCTGCCTATCCGTCTCCACGGGTACGGTTTCACGACAGAAAGTGCACATTCCGAGAATAATTCTCCTTTGGTGATGCCGATCACAAGTGCTTGACTGACTGGGATACTGCCCGCAAATTCTGCCTTTGTTGTGATTCTGCCTGAAAAAAAAAACAAAAAACAAACTCTTCTATCAATGTGTGTGTGAAATGACGTGTCACCATAATACTTATGAATTAAAAAAAAGTATTACATAAAACAATCTAGCAGTGCCAGTTTTCCAGAGTACAGTAACTAGAAGTCTGTGAATGAGATTACTATCTTCTGCAGCAGGGTATATTGGGTCTTTGATTGGTATACTGTAAAACCAGAAATTTTCCATACATGAAACTTTTCTGAATTTCTTGAGGAGCCAAGATTTGTGAAAGTAAAATACACAGGAATGTTTGTTTTTTGTTTTTTTCACACAATGTATTGAATGCCAGAGGCAATTCACAAAACTTTCAGTCCACAAAAAAGGCTGTCAACTCCAATTTGCTGAAGTCTCATGCAGTGAATATTTCTGGTTTCACAGTGTTTTAGTGCATTAGATGATAATTCTTTAAAAGACAAAGGCCTCCTATGTAATGTGTGGTAAGATGTTATATAATAAATGTTTAAACAGATATGCACAATATTGACTGAAATACCTACATTCAATGGCATTTTTTAATGTATTTTTGCTTGGGGGAGGGGGATTTAATCCATGAAGTGTTATAGAGATTACAAATGGAGTTAAATTGTTTTTCGATCAAACTCTTTATTTGTCCTACTTTCATGTGATACTCTCAATCTACCAACACTCTATTTACTGGTATGGTTGGTTTGACCATAGCTACAATGTAATTGTAGGAAAGTGGCCATTTACTTGAGCCTGCTCCGTTGATTCATCACAAGAGCCCACTCCTCATCATCAAAAACAGATACGACAGCATCTGCAAATAATTTTAATAATAATTATGATTACAAATTAATTGTGTCAATCCTAAATCCTGAATGTATGCAAACATATAGGAGTGAAAGGAGTGGACTTTCATTCTGCAATAGGCTCTGAAGGAATTAATACTTTGATCCATATTCACCGATAGACAAAGTAAATATCATTTGAAGTTGTCATTATGCCAAGATTTCCAGCAGTGATATATTGTATTAAAATGTATAAAATATATTAAAACATGTGAAGCAGCACAAAACAAAATCCTACAGTGGCATTCTTCTATCCCACCTACATTGCCATTAATTACCTCCGCCAAGGGAGGAGGTTATGTTTTCGTTACCGTTGGTTTGTTAGTTAGTTTGTCCGTGTGCAAAATATTGGGATGAAACTTGCAGGAAAGGTTGAGAATGACACAAGTACTAAACGATTAACTTTTGGTAGTGATCGGAGAATTTTGGGGGAATTTATGAAGGATTTTTGACATTTTGGCAGGTAGGGTCAATGAACTTGGGAGTTCAGGCTGCGCGTATTTGAGGTTTGCCTGCGCGCATTTGAGGTTTGCTTGCGCGCACTAAAGTGCGTGCTCTAGCTTCTGCTGGGGTGTGGCGCGCTGTGCAGCTGAGTGTTTATGACGTAACAAAGGCTTCTATATTGGGAAATCTGGCAACTTTCAGCACACAATGCTATAAGTACGTATGGGTGGAAATCACTGATATCTCTACGGAAGAACAAGATCAGTGGTGAAAATGATTTGCATGCTTGGCGGAGGTCTGCGCTCTCAGCGTGCTTTTCTAGTTATTACTGCCAAATTGAACAGTGAGATGATGGTAGACTTTCTTACCAGGCTTCAGCCATACTCTTGATGTTGAATAAGTTCAGAGTATGCAGCTGTTATATGTGTCTGTATAGAAGGACATTGACTATACTTGATCCAGTATCGTAACTTCAGCATTTCATTGAAGTGGGTTTTACACTCTGAATAGTCCCTTTTGTGTGTGAGGGGTGAGAGTGTAGATTAACTTCTCTTGTTTAGTAACTTGGGTCCATTTGTGAAGGAAGAATGCGTACAACTACTTATACTTTAAAACAAGACATTTTTGCGTTCATTTTGATTGCACGAATTATTTGAGAGCAGAGATTTGCAAAATTGAAATGCATGTGAAAGTTCTTGTCTACATTATGCACTGAATGCCAGTGGCAATTCGTGAAAATTTCATGCCAGGAAAAGGGCTGTTGGCTCCAATTTGCGAAAATTCCATGCCAAAAAAAAATGACTTGCTTTACAGACGTGAAGTTTATGATGGTTTTGATACTGAGGTTCATCTCTATACTGTAAGGTGAAGATGGACACATAATTTCCATATTTGCAATGTGTAGAAGGACACTTTGAAATTGTGCACTGTCAAGAAATCATCACGGAAGGGTATGATATCTTCAAAGAAATAACATGATGCAGACTGGTTTCTTGATGAATAGACAAGTATTATACCTATTATTCAGTGAAGACAGTTCTTACTTGATTTCAGAGGTAACTGTGTACATACAGGGCATTTGTAAACAATACAAACTGTACTTTGTGTCGGACTGTAGCTTTAAAAAAGATGAAAGCATTTGCATTCAATGAAAACAGTACTCAATTGTAACGATTACATCCCATGTACAGGAGTACCTCCAACCAACCAAAGATAAACGAGATGTTTTGCAGGAATGTTGACTTTTGGCGTGTTGTAGTTATGTCATGCAAGATTTCAGTTGTTTTTGGTTGTTTTCTTGATCTAGCATCTTATTTCAGACACCATTGTCACATTTAAGACACATGAATATATTTCAATACAGTGCACTGCCGTTATAACAAACATGGTTATAACGAAATTCTGGTTACGATGAAGTAAAAATTCTGGCCGCAACATTATCCACTCTATTTATTTTTATTGTTTACTTGTTCGGTTATAACAAGTAATTTCAATATAACGAAGAAAACTGCCAGTCCCAAGGACTTTGTTATAACTGGAGTCCACTGTATATGCATTACCTCGGTATGTGCATTTGGCAGTTATAATTTAGCATGTCAGTGCATTGTGACAGTGTATTAAAGTACAGTATGCTTTTTAAGTTTTGATTGAGGACTACAAAGAATTTGTTCCTAGTGTATTGAGTGATGATAATGACTAGCTGGACATTCACCACTGTGAAATAAGAATGACCCATTGTGTTGGGAAAATACTGTACTCTCACTCTAATCATTGGTCAATAGTGGCC